>NC_060179.1:26151080-26346080 GCF_021184085.1 Oncorhynchus gorbuscha | reverse complement strand
ACTCATATCTATTGTTAATACGCCTGGGAATACGTGTGAATACACAGACACAAGACACTGATACATAGTGTATGTCCATAGCATGAAAGTCTATGATGACGCAGAGAGACTGCAGAGAGAAAACAAACAAATCCTAAATATTCCACCATGAGCCCTGATCTTTTCTCATCTATTACCATCTATCATTCCATCTGTATCCCTCTGCTCATCTCTCACTGTACTGCATCTCTCTTTCCCTCTTTCACTATTTGGTCCTCTGTTCATTTCCTGCCTGGCCCTGTCTCACTTTATCTCCTGTGTTGCTGTGTTGACAGGCACTCCGTTCCCAGACTGCCCTCTGCAGAGGGCCAGGACGACAACCCTTATGACTACAGAAAGCTCCTGAGAAAGACCTCCCAGAGAAGAAGGCTCATCAAACAGTACAGAGACTGAGCAGTGCCCTTCTCAACGGCCTACTCCATTTAAAGCAAATTGGCATAATACCTCCCTGTATGTGACACCGCCAGAAGCATGCCATAACATCTGACATAATGCGACATGATAGTTCATTACTGTTGACTTTTGTTAACATCTGACCAACCCTATTTGAATGTCTAATGAGTTGCGTTCTATGATAGTGCTGTGTCAGCTGTTATAAACTAACATTGGTTTTCATAAAATGTCATGACAGCTGGTATGTTTTGCTTACGGCATTGTTAGGACGGTGTTGCGTCAAGCCACTTCCCTGTAGTTACCAGGTTGAGTTTGGGGCCTATACATAGCAGATGGCGTCACGAACGGGTTAACTTTGTCAGTCTGTAAATACTTGCGTCAGGCTCTTCTAAGAAGCAGATTTGTTGTATCTACTTTAAACAATGCTGGTAAGCTTCATTCGCTGCTGATAATGTGTTCTGTATCCTTCAAAATGTATATGAAAGGAATTGAATGTCAAAAGAGATAGAGAATAGAAATGGAGTGGTATGTGGTGCAGGCCATGAAGGCTCTACCTCTAGGATCTGTTTCAGTGTATTGTGATCGATTTACAACAGGTTTACTACTATTGATGTCCATGAATATAAAGTTGGAAGGAAAATGTGGTCCTATGTCATTTATGGTGATGCACAGTGGGTTATCAAACGAGGGTTCGTGGTGATCATTGGCTGTAGGCAGCTTACGTTCCTGAAATTCACTGCATTGGTACTAGCATTGTTTATTAGTGTATGGGTTTGTGATGTACAGTATGTTGATATGAATGCTTCATTGCTGCTTGAATGGTCAATATTATCAACTCAAACATCATTTTATTACTGTTGTGAAGTGTAAATATACAGAGCATTACAGATACATGTAAAAGGTCAACGCTAATTTGAATACATAAATTGACCTGTAGACCGTAGTGTTTGTCGTACCATCAGACCAAATGTAATGTCATATCGGTTTGTAACGCAATAACTGCACCATTTGAGGTTGCAATGATCTGTCTTTCAATTGCAATGTGTGTTATTACAGTTGATTACCAACCACGCTTAGTACTTTATCTTGTTTAACTTTAATTAAGTGGCTGTCTACATATTTGGGTCTTTTAAAATACATCATTTATAATTTATCAAATAGTGTGTGCATATGTCATTGCTCTCCTTGGTGTGACATACAGAAACCTCTGAAGGGCAGATAGGCTGCTGTACTTCCTGATAAACTATCAGTCCCTTTCTGCATTTCCTGTTCATATTTTTTTCGTCTTTAAGAGTAACTGTCCGTCTGTCTGCCAAGCCCCATCCTTCGGCTTACCTTCCATGTGGCTCTAACCAATTAACTCTATTAATTAAGAGAGCCCTTGGGGATGTTGACAGCTTGCCCTGACATGGACATTTTTGGGGAAAGTTGTGAAAAGTAGTGCACCGTACCTGGGATCTGGTGTTAGGAGGGGGTTTGAATGTCGACCCCAATGTAAGTGTTCTGATACACAGAAAGGGTTTTAAAACAGATTAGAAGTACTTTGAAACACCCAAAGTGGTTCTTTTAATCTGAATATTGGTTTTGTGAAAACAGTTTTGGGGTTTTTAGTGCATGTAAAAGGCAGCATAAAAAAATACACAATCAAAATAGTTAAGAAATGCAAATTATTTATAGCCTAAATATTGATTGATGAGGACCTGTGGAGAATATTTTTAGTGGAATCTACCTTTTTTCAATGCTTTATTTAGACTGGAAACAGGAGGAGATAGAGAATGAGTGAACGTGGGACAGGCAGAAGTAAAAATTGAACCCTCAAAGAATTCTGGGGCAGTAAGATGGTACATTTCATTTGAATTTTATTGAAGTTTTACAAACTCTACCACCCCACCACAAAAAGATTCTAGGGTGAATTGAAATGTATAATAAAAAAACTAAAAACATACAGTATACTTACTAGAAATGATTGCAAGTCATTTCAATGATTTGTTCATTTAATTTTACCCAACAATTTAAGAATAAATCCAACTTAACATGTGGCTTAAAAGTTCAGATATTTTATGAGGAGATCCAAAGCCTGAGAAATTTGAGATATTGAACTAATTGGTTTGAATCCTATCGTGCCACATGGCTCTGTTTTTAGAGGATTATGGGTAATTCAAAAGTGTTTAGAATGTATTCTTATTTTACACAATGGTGTATGGATGTTTGAAGAAAGAAAAGTACATTTACAGTATAGTTTAGTATTAAGCAGCTTGATGCACCATAAGGTGTAACGGATCATGATGAACGGATATCCAAAACGGCATTTTTAATGTTCAATGATGAGAAAACCCATTCCCACATTTCTAACTTTTGATGGAAGAGGAAATTGCAAAACATGTTGCAAAACCGAGAGTTACTGTTGCCAAAATGGGTTAAACAGGCAAATGAACAGACACATTAATGAATGCTAAACAGTAAAATACTCTGCTCTAGACAGGATTTGAAATACCATAATAGTGTTTAGAAACTATAGAGGGAGGAATCGGCACCAAAAGAGAAGTTATCTAATTCTGCACTAAACAGAATACGAAATACCAATATAGTTTTTTCAACCTTTTTTTGGTAGGACTCCAAGTCCTTGGCAAGGTGTTACACTTTATTAAGTGGTGTTACAACACACCATGCAGTGGTGATTTTAGCATGTAAATCTTGGTGGGGAAAACATCAACAAAAGAAATGTCATGGGGATGCATGACAGGGAAGCCACTACACAACACAACACGATACTAAACAATACATTAATTGCACTATAATGGTGACAAACTGTGCCCACAAATGGTTACATAAAGCTGTCCCAACAGCAGTTTTCTTTTCAGAACCATGGAATGAATCCTTACCACTGCTACACCTGGCTATCAGAGAAGACTTGTCTGGCACCGAAACAGTTCATTCAGCCTTATTTACTGCTTTTCTTTAAAAGAAAGTTGATATGGCTGACTTGATTCAACAAATGTGGTTTCTACTGGACAAAACAGAGATGCTTGTTCTAGGTCCCAAGAAACAAAGAGATCTTCTGTTGAATCTGACAATTAATCTTAATGGTTGTACAGTCGTCTCAAATAAAACTGTGAAGGACCTCGGCGTTACTCTGGACCCTGATCTCTCTTTTGAAGAACATATCAAGACCATTTCGAGGACAGCTTTTTTCCATCTACGTAACATTGCAAAAATCAGAAACTTTCTGTCCAAAAATGATGCAGAAAAATTAATCCATGCTTTTGTCACTTCTAGGTTAGACTACTGCAATGCTCTATTTTCCGGCTACCCGGATAAAGCACTAAATAAACTTCAGTTAGTGCTAAATACGGCTGCTAGAATCCTGACTAGAACCAAAAAATTTGATCATATTACTCCAGTGCTAGCCTCTCTACACTGGCTTCCTGTCAAAGCAAGGGCTGATTTCAAGGTTTTACTGCTAACCTACAAAGCATTACATGGGCTTGCTCCTACCTACCTCTCTGATTTGGTCCTGCCGTACATACCTATACGTACGCTACGGTCACAAGACGCAGGCCTCCTAATTGTCCCTAGAATTTCTAAGCAAACAGCTGGAGGCAGGGCTTTCTCCTATAGAGCTCCATTTTTATGGAACGGTCTGCCTACCCATGTCAGAGACGCAAACTCGGTCTCAACCTTTAAGTCTTTACTGAAGACTCATCTCTTCAGTGGGTCATATGATTGAGTGTAGTCTGGCCCAGGAGTGGGAAGGTGAACGGAAAGGCTCTGGAGCAACGAACCGCCCTTGCTGTCTCTGCCTGGCCGGTTCCCCTTTTTCCACTGGGATTCTCTCTGCCTCTAACCCTGTTACGGGGCTGAGTCACTGGCTTGCTGGGGCTCTCTCGTGCCGTCCCTGGGGGGATGCGTCACCTGGGTGGGTTACATTTACATTTAAGTCATTTAGCAGACGCTCTTATCCAGAGCGACTTACAAATTGGTGATTCACTGTTGTGGTCGGCCTGTCTGGGTTCCCCCCCCCACCCCTTGGGTTGTACCGTGTCGGAGATCTTTGTGGGCTATACTCGGCCTTGTCTCAGGATGGTAAGTTGGTGGTTGAAGATTTCCCTCTAGTGGTGTGGGGGCTGTGCTTTGGCAAAGTGGGTGGGGTTATATCCTTCCTGTTTGGCCCTGTCCGGGGTGTCCTCGGATGGGGCCACAGTGTCTCCTGACCCCTCCTGTCTCAGCCTCCAGTATTTATGCTGCAGTAGTTTATGTGTCGGGGGGCTAGGGTCAGTTTGTTTATCTGGAGTACTTCTCCTGTCCTATTCGGTGTCCTGTGTAAATCTAAGTGTGCGTTCTCTAATTCTCTCCTTCTCTCTTTCTTTCTCTCTCTCGGAGGACCTGAGCCCTAGAACCATGCCCCAGGACTACCTGACATGATGACTCCTTGCTGTCCCCAGTCCACCTGGCCATGCTGCTGCTCCAGTTTCAACTGGCCTGGGCCCTAGGACCATGTCCCAGGACTACCTGACATGAGGACTCCTTGCTGTCCCCAGTCCACCTGGCCATGCTCCTGCTCCAGTTTCAACTGTTCTGCCTTACTATTATTCAACCATGCTGGTCATTTATGAACATTTGAACATCTTGGCCACGTTCTGTTATAATCTCCACCTGGCACAGCCAGAAGAGGACTGGCCACCCCACATATGCTCTCTCTAATTCTCTCTTTCTTTCTCTCTCTCGGAGGACCTGAGCCCTAGGACCGTGCCCCAGGACTACCTGACATGATGGCTCCTTGCTGTCCCCAGTCCATCTGACTGTGCTGCTGCTCCAGTTTCAACTGTTCTGCCTTATTATTATTTGACCATGCTGGTCATTTATGAACATTTGAACATCTTGGTCATGTTCTGTTATAATCTCTACCCGGCACAGCCAGAAGAGGACTGGCCACCCCACATAGCCCGGTTCCTCTCTAGGTTTCTTCCTAGGTTTTGGCCTTTCTAGGGAGTTTTTCCTAGCCACCGTGCTTTTACACCTGCATTGTTTGCTGTTTGGGGTTTTAGGCTGGGTTTCTGTACAGCACTTTGAGATATCAGCTGATGTACGAAGGGCTATATAAATAAATTTGATTTGATTTGATTTGATTTGACATACTATGGCATAAGGGAACGATGACCGGAAAAGAGGCAATCCGTAAATTTGATTGAGACATTAATGAGCGAGCTAAGACGAACGTAGACAATATAACTATTTGTTAAGCACTTTTGAAATGAACAGTGACAAAATTCAGAACATGGGGTCGATCTTACAGTATTCTCCCTGTTACACCAAGTCAGAACCGTAGGAAACATAAAGGGGGGGCATATAAGCAGACAATGAAAGCTCTTACAATATTTGATGATTACATTTCTCAAATACAGGCTAAAGGCTACATGTGCACCACCAAGTCAGAACAGTAAGCTAAATTATGAGTGGGGAAGGGACCCAATTATTAGGGTGAGACACATGGGCTACTAACAGCTTACTACATAATATACACTTAGTATTACTTTCTTAGCTACAGTATACATATCTCCCTGGCAGATTACATCATTTATGCAGCAGTATACAATACATTTTTGGACTCATCTTGTTGTGCTGTGCTCACTTGAACAGGAAGGTGGTGTGGGGGTCCTTCTTGTGGGCAAATTTTGCCATCATTTTAAAAAATCAAAGTCTGGCATTCTCTGGATTTATAGTGCTTTTAAGGCAACTGGGAACTGTGAAAAATACAAGGTTGAATCATGGCGTCAGTGATCTTCAGGTCGGAGCTCTAGATAGTGGCATGTGTTCCCGGTTTGGAATTCCAAGTTGGATGACCGTTCAAAAAGTATTTTCCCAGTCTGAGCTTGTTTTTTCGAAGTTCCCAGTTGTCTTGAACTCACTGAAATCGGAGATTTCCCAGTTCGGGAGTCTCCAGTTGTTTTGAACGCGGCAGAAGTCATGTTGGATTGACAGCATGACCAATGTATTCAACCTTTTCTGGCCCATGTTACATGTGAATGATTATCCTTTTAAGTTTGGAAAAGAGACCCTTAAACCCAGACTTGGACCACACACCCACTCCACTGAATAGCAGGCTAGTGATTGCTTTGCAACGCTTGCAGTTAGCCACTGATCCCTTCCAAACCACTCATTGGTGAATATGCGATTTCCAACTTGTTGTGTAATGTTTATGTCCAATGGCTGATGAGCACAATACGTTTTATATGACAAGGACTGAAAAGGATTTGCCAGTAGATTGTCAACTTGATTCATGATGATGACTCCTGGCTTGCTAGCTAAGATTTTGAAAGTATGATGTTGACATGATCAGTCCAATCAAAGCTTCGGTACATATACCGTGAACCGATGTAATTTTATCTGTGGCCAATGACCTTGAGCCTTCTTGGATGGGTACTTCTACTGTAAATCTATGGCAGCACCTACAGGGCGTGAACTTTCTAGCTCTCCCTGTAGATTTTGCAGAGACGAAGTGTCCCCATGAGTGACAGAACACTGAACTAATCATGGCACAGCTAGAGAGCATTACCAACCCCTATGTATTGTATGTTCCGCTGACTGCCCCACCACCACAGAAAGCACTGAGCTTGGCAGAAACACCTGCATTTTGTAGCTGCCTTAGAAAGCAAAAAAAGGAGACCATGTTTGTATGCGGCTTTATTAATTACATTGAATTGCTTTGTTTTGTTGCTAAACAGGTGGGGCTCAAAACAGATGGGGCAGTCCTGAATGGGGTCGCCACTGACACCATGTATTGCTTCAACACTTCTCAGGATGATGTGTTTCAATACTCCAGAAACTTTAAGGTTTTATCTCCTTTGTGTTGGTGGCAGCTCAGTTGCCACTCGTTTTGGTGTTACAAAGCACTTCATTTTAACAGTATAGATTGTAATGCCTTAATGTAGATTGAGAATGGCTTTCAACATTACTGTTGTGTTCAGGTATGCCTACATCCACTGTGAATTGTTTTGACTTTACACACTCTACTTCCCATATGCTCAGGCTGAATAATGTGGAAATCATTTGAACGCTGTTTCATAAATTGTCCAAATATATGACCACTTACGTAAATGCAAACCACGGAGCTGCAGTGTTATTCAACTTTCCTACGTATTTCCCTTACGCTAACTTAGCATTTTTTGTTGTTGAGTGAATCCGTAACCTTTAAGTGTGACATTTAAAGCAGAAAAACCTACAGGGTTTGTTACTGATTCACTTGTGATGTGTTCTCAGTGGTCACACTAGCAGCACAACTGATTGATGATAGCATCCAGCAGAATGTAGTCTGCCCCAAAACAAAATACATCCCTATTTCCCCAGATGACCTCATAGCTATGTTTCTTCTTTTTGTAGGCCTGTGCATAGCCGCAGGAAGTAGGGATGCTGAAAAAATATTAATACAATATATATATGATATATATAAAAAAAAAATAACCTTAACAATAATATATATATATATATATTATTGTTACGGTATTTTTTTTTTTTTAACAAAAGTAGTGCACTGGGGCTTTACTAGTCCTGTATTAGCAGACCGATATAGCCATCTGGGATCTGGATGCATGGCTTTTGGACAGCACTGACAGTCATGGCTTGAAGGGCTACATCTTTTGTCAAGTTAAAACGTCAAATTTGACTTCTCACAGCAAGTTAGGAAGCAGTTAGGCAGCAGAATTAACGTAGCACGTTAGGGAATTAGGTTAAGTTTAGGAAAAGGGTTAGGGTTAGCTGAAATTCAAAACATCTCAACTTTTGACATTCATTTGACAACAGCCCTTCTAGCCATGTCCGACGTAGAGCCGGGCACAATAAACTGACCGCGGATTTGAACGCCAATCTCCATGGAGCACTCGGTTTGAACTCTAGAGGAGCGAGAGGGACCCGCGCGTTCCCACTCCACACCGCGTTACGTTTCCTTGACCGGACTGGGGCAATGATAAGAGGCGCCAAGGCATACAAAAGTTTTGGATCAATAAATTATCAGGGCAGCCAAGCTGGAATAAAACAGTTTAAATGAGACTGTTTCTGATGTTGAGTTCCACGCACACGGCAGGAGGGGGACAAAGATGTGTGGTCACGACTCATGACGCAACCCAGTTCGTCATGAACTGAATCACATTGGAATTTATTTAGTGACGTGAAACCAGGTTAACACTACGGTGGGACACGTTTGTTTTATTAAGTTGCTTATACCATTAATATAGCAGACCCTGCGCTCTACTTTTCACCGCTGGATTATACTCTGCATAGTAGTGCTTATTCCTGAAAGTGGCCTCAGTGAAATCGCCTTTTTATCGCCTTTTTTCACAATACGGATATATTCATACTCTTACACTCTGCCATACTACATAGCCTTGTATTTTACCCAGTGGTGAGAGGTTGCGCTTTACACTGAATCGCGAGGGGCTCTGGGTAACTGTTACCGAATTCTCTGAGAAGACAATGCCTGGCATTCCATCTGTATACCTGTGGTCGCCTGCGTACAGAGAAGAATCTCGGTGAAGAGAGAGCGCTACGTTTTGAGCACTTTTGCAGTTTCGTTTGTGTGTGTTGAATGCACAGTTTGATTTTGTGCAGCTGGAAAAGAGTCAACAGACAGCTTCAGCACCACGTCTCTGAACAGCTCCCGTTTCCCTTCGGCACATTTCCCCCCGGTTGAATGGGCGCTATTTGTCCGTCTTTCATATAGCTCTTAACTGCTGGCGACTGTTTGCAATGGCATCACACGGATTTTGGGGTCTTGGCGCGCCAGAGAATGCTGGTGATAATACCAGCAATCAAAGCCCCACTACGCGTGAGTATTATCGGCTTGAGCCCCTAAAGGGAAAATGAAATAACCTATTTGGTTGGATAAATCAACGTTTAACGCTTGCAACCCCTAACTCGCATAAACAATGTATTCAGGCTACCAGGATAAATGTGGCTTAACAATGACTGGTAGAAGATGTCACATATTGTTTTTATGTCATGCATATAGCCCCTAGACAAAATGGGCTTCGTCAAGGTTAAGACGACTTAAAACATGTTGATTATATACATTGCTAGTAGCCCTATCATTGTGAATTTGGTAGCCCAATACAGCGTATTATGTTCATGTGAGGTTGTGTTCACCTTGTTTCAGCACGTTTTTTTTTCTGAATATTTGTAAGTTACACAGCCTGAATATAGCTCATTTATTCATCCGTCTTTGACTTGCTCTCTCCAGCCAGGGCATGGTGCCAGGCGGCGGCCCAAAAACTACCTGGAGGCATTGGATCGAAACTGTGTGGTAGGTTGGTTCTGGAAAAGAAAAAAAACAGCTATAATTTGCATATTAACATAGCCTATATGAAGCAATATAACATCGTCGCAACATATTAATTGCTTATCGTGCATTGAATCGTTTCCTCGTTTTGTGATTTGTATGAACTGAAACAAACATTTAAAGCTCTGCTCAGTGTTGCTGGAGAGGGCGAGAAAACATCCGAGCCGACATCTACCAAACTGGATGAGACAACGGTTGGGACCTGCGGATGCAACAAACCGTGCGATTGTCTAAAGGCGACTGAGGCGACTGTCGGTTTCTCAGATCTATATTCAACAGGTAGGCCTGTAAACATGACAGGCCTATATTGATACATTTTTCACACACGAAATCGTGATATGAGTGGCCTACCCGCATGATGCATCATTCATATGGAAAACAGAGTAGCCTTCAACAAATTCAACAAGAAGCCCATTTAAAACCCACGCAGGCATACTGACATATAGACCTATTATTTTGAACTGAAAAATGTGTTTTGTTTTCTTATTTACATATAATTAATTTAGGTTAGTCATTATCACTTCGAAACAAATAATAAAATAGTCGATGGCCTTATGTATCTGGTGTAAATGTGTTTAAATGCCTATTATTTCCTAATAAGTCTACAGTTTATACGCATTTTCTCCTTAGTTAAATCTAGGCCTCTCTGTCCTTCATTTTCAAGGTTAAAATGACACTTTAGAGTTCAAATTCAAATTGCCTGCATTTTTACATTGATTTACAGATCTACTACCCGCGTTGGATGGTGACTTGAAGACAATGACTTTTCTCCAAGAAGTTGTGGATATTTTGCTGGCATATATCACGGAATCGTTTGACAGGGAAACGAAAGTCATTGATTTCCACTATCCCAATGAATTGCTCCAGAGAAACAACTGGGAACTGCAGGATGAGCCAGAAACACTGGATGATATTTTGATAAGCTGTCGTGCAACTCTGAAATACGCTATCAAAACAGGTATTATAAGATATATATTTATTGCAACAAAATGCTAATGTCGCAGATTTTTTTACGAGAGGAAATGGACAATTCAAAATCAATATTGCCTGTCTGCCTGCTGTTTTACTCAGCCTATAGCTATCTATATGTTTTTTTTTTTTGTAAATTCGTTTTGGGTCAACATACACGAAATTAATTGCTAAATGTTTTCTTCTGAAGAGTTGTTCCTGTTCATAAATTAGGCCTGGGGCTACCCAGACGAAAATTAAAGTACAGCAGGCAGATTGTTTAAAAATATATATATTCAAAGATTGAGATTAAAATATAAACCAGGCCTATCCAGTGGCATATCCAAGAAAACAGACCTACATGTGTGTTTTCGTTACATGTTTTTATTTAGCAAATTACTGTAAATGGTATGTATAGATGGTGGAAATCTAATGTTTTTGAGATCATAATCTGTTAAATGTGCTAGGTCATTTCCCCCCCGTGCCGCACTATTCGGGATGAAGAAAGGCATAATATATGGAGCTAAATGGAAATGACATGATGTCCTTCCCCAAAATACAATTTCCAAACGAATTTGACAGTATCAATGCTAAAATCACTAACACGTTCCATATATGCCATGCTATTATCCTCACCATGTTCAATTTAAAAACTAAAACGAATACCCCTCAGGGCTGGTAAAATGTCAAAAAATACGGGAACGTTTTGAAATCACCTTCTTCTCTCTAAAATGTTCTAGCATGACCTTACAAGCTTAATAGTTGTCACTCCAAAAACACACCACAACTGAATTCAACTATGAAGGAGCTACATACAGCCTTACATGCCAAACTGTGCCAAGTGGCATAGGCACCAGAATCACATAAAAAGCATAGTATGGAAAACAGAAATACAGGAAAATATGCCTGACATTTACAAAAAGACCACAACAAAAATCTGTAATCTCACACAATTTCCTCTGCTTCTAGCCCACCCCAGATACTTCAATCAGCTCTCAACAGGATTAGATATGGTTGGTCTTGCAGCTGATTGGCTAACGTCCACCGCAAACACCAACATGTGAGTATGACTAGCATCATCATGATTCAAAAGATAAAACATAATAACAATCATTTCTATTTCCTGTCCATCCATGGGCATTCTCTGCTGCGACTTCTCACACTGATAGTGGAGTCTCACTCAAAGAGAGCATGTGAAAGGTTGAAAGGAAAGGCAGCACATAATTCAATCCCGTATTAATTTAACCCCACCCCTTGCCGCCTTCCCTCCTTCGCTATCCCCATGGCAATTCAAGAGGAGAAAAATTAGCATTTTGGCTTGATTCAGGCTAAACGGAAGTTAATTTCTGGCTGAGTGGGGGATGATATATACTGAGAGTCATGGCTCAGTGAAATAAGGGTTCTGCTAGCACAATTAAATGCAGTGAATCCCCAAAATGAATACATTTGTAATCAATTTGAAGTCAGACATGCTGCAGTGTAGTAAGCCGTTTGTATGATGCAGAGAATGTGGAACTGTTTTGTAATGTAGAGAAAAGAGTCATACATAGAGTAATGCATTTAATTTACATAACCTGCAATGACATTTGTAAATTCCACTGTGTTTGTGGTTGAATTGCAAGTTAATTGACAATCAAATAAAGAACGTTGTACATTGACATCTACTGCTATGTGCATTCCAATAATCCCAAAGGTTTGCTTTGTCTGTCTTGACTTTGAAATACGTTGTCAGCTTCTATTAGCTATATAACCCCATCCCTCATGCTAAACCTGAGCCCACGATCAACTGTTTCTCAAGACAAATCGGTTGTGAACCTCCAGAGGGGAGAAAAGACAGATGCTAAATCATTTGTCTGTCATTACATATTTTGTGTAAATCAGTCATGTGATCTCTCTTGTGCAATCCAGGTTCACCTACGAGGTGGCTCCAGTGTTCGTGCTGCTGGAATACGTCACTTTGAAGAAAATGAGGGAGATCATTGGCTGGGAGGATGGCCGAGGGGATGGAATCTTCTCTCCCGGTGCGTAGGTGACGCCAATTATAACCCCCCCCCCCCCCCCCCATCAGATTCACAGAAAATTGGTTGGCCCATCTCCAGCTATGTGTAAATTAGCATTTTGATGACAAAAATGGAACACTTTCCACAGTCAATTAGCATAAAACCACTTCCTCCCTTACAACATAATGGTTGCTTTCATTTCTCCTCTGGACTCTTGGTTGACATGTAACAAAAACAAAAATACATAAGAGCTTATATAACAGAGGCAAACTGATGCTTTTTCACAATTACATCGAAATATATGTTATCATCATTGAAACATTGTATTTTTTTATTATTTCCTCAAAACATTTAAGACAGATTCTCCCGAGACATGTTTGTTACCAATACATAACCATTGCATTTACTTTTAGTCCTGTGTTATTGAATAGCCAAAGGATTATCTTCACGTGAGTTTTGACATCTGCTGGCTGTACCAAATGATCCTGACACAACACAAGTGATTGAGTGGTGTGCTGTCGCCTCTCTCCCCTAGGTGGTGCCATTTCCAATATGTATGCCATGCTGCTGGCTCGCTTCAAGATGTTTCCTGAAGTGAAGGAGAAAGGAATGTCATCAGTCCCCAGACTGGCAGCCTTCACATCCGAGCATGTAGGCCTCCCTCCCCTTACTCCTATCTTTCAATTTCACTTGATTTAATTTGTTAATTCGTTCATTTATCGTTTTATACATTTCTTGCTTTGACTTCCTTTTTTTGTGCGTGTTTAATTTATTGTGCATTTCATTTAGCTGCTTCATAGTGATGTTATCCCAATGTCTCGGTGAGGGAGTATAATTTGCATGCTTTGTTCTTAGATTACGTCAAATTACAAGGATCCAGCGTTCACTACTTAAAGAGGGTAATGTTTGGCGAAGTGGGCGTCAGATTCCCAATGAAATCCCTTTGGCATAATGCTGGGCCAGCTGTTCCATATAAAGCCAGGTCACGTTTTCCATCACTGATGTATTCATGTTGTAGAAAAGGGACTGACATCACCTTCACATGCAGCCACAGCTAATGTGAGGCTGATATGCTGACATTCTGCATGACAGTACAGCACACAGGGACACTTGCAGTTATCTCCTCTCCCCTGCAGTGGCCCAGCACATTTAAATAATTCGGGCAAACAACAGCTCAAATAGAACACTCCCAAAAGCATTTGCTTTGCCTTGGGCAGCAACATTCCAACGTTACTACAGCTCATCTCTTTTGATTCTTTCCTTGGTCTTGAATTCCCTTTATAGCAGCATTCAATGAAATGCATCAACCAGGAAATGTAATCAGGTTAAGAGAAGAGCTTGTGCGAGGGATTTCTCTACTTCTGTGTCTTTTAGAGTCATTTCTCAATCAAGAAAGGAGCAGCAGCCCTTGGCATTGGTACAGAGAGTGTCATCTGCATCAAAGCTGATGAGAGGTACTGTAGTGTTTTAACTATACAGTAGGTCTCAGGTGCAGAATAAAACATGTCATTTAATGGCAAAAGCATTCAAGCAATGAAATCCTGTTTTTTTCTTTCTTCACAGTGGTAAAATGATACCAGCTGACCTTGAAAGGAAAATACTGGAAGCCAAGCAGAAGGTAATTTCATACACACATGACACATCCATCCATATCCATGTTGAAGAGCAATGGCTATTAAGTCATTTTTTTCCTTCATACTGTGCAACCATATGGAAATTTACCACAACGATGATCAGGAATGTGTTGTGCTATTATCTAGAATATATCATTGGTTATGTCATGTGTATAATGGGAAATAGTTATAATGTTTGTATGCGACACTGTACATGCGAATGATTTATTTTCATGTTTTATGTTTAGGGATTTGTGCCATTCTTTGTGAGTGCGACGGCTGGCACCACAGTCTACGGAGCCTTTGACCCCCTCATTGCCATCTCAGATATTTGTAAGAAGTACCAAGTCTGGTTCCACGTGGATGTAAGTAGAAACACATGTACTTTATCTCTTTAAAAAAATATTTTTTTTTACATGCTGATTTTGTACAGCTGACCGATAAGAATCGTCCCAACTGATATACAGAGCAAGACTCCTGTTATGGTGGCAAATTACATGAAGTTACACTATACAAGTGGCTATTACACACTCAAGTTACTTTAGGTGAAGACCTTTGTTGTTACCTCATCAGATGGTAAGTCCATGGCATTTAGCTTTGGGTGTTTCAGGGACAGGGGCACACAGAGCTCACCAGTCAGAGTTTGATTCATGTAATATATCTGAGTCCCCTCTGCTGCTTTCAGCTGACCTAGATAGGAGAGAGCCACTCAGCCAGTTTCCTCTGTAACACTGGAGATTAAGGAAACTGGAGCCGGGGCTGTAAATCATCCTTTCCCCTGACTTCCCCATCATGGCCTCTCTCACCGAAGGACTCCATGTGTAATGGAGGTGATTGAGGCATGACATAGAGACACCTCTATTAAGACCAAGAAAGGAGATCTGCAGACATGCTAGATTTTGTTTAGGGCCTTTTTACGTTGAATTCTTGCATTTTCGAACATAGAACTGTGAGGGTGAGGTTTAGGTTTAGGAGCTCCCTTTCCACAAAATATGAAATAGAGACGAGTCGTCAGTATTTGCAGGAAACTGTCAGCGGGGTCACTCCGGGAATATGAACTGTATGTTATAACATATGGCTGGTTGAGTTCAGACATGCTGTGGTGTAATGGGGCTCTTCATGTTGAGACTCAGTCTCATGCCACAAAGTGTTCTGTAGTTTGGTCATCTCACTATCTCTCTCTCTACTCAGGGTGCGTGGGGAGGCAGTCTCATCATGTCCAGGATGCACAAGTGGAAGCTAGATGGAGTTGAGAGGTCCGTACTGAAATGTACTAAAATGATGAATTTTCATCTTTTAAATCAATATTCAGAAAAAGTACCCATTGTTTCTTCAATTCACAGGGCCAATTCAGTGACATGGAACCCTCACAAGATGATGGCAGTCCCACTGCAGTGCTCAGCCCTGCTGGTCCGGGAGGAGGTAAGGGGTCAAAGTCCCCTTTACATATATATTCATCACAATGTCTTCTTTCGTTACATTTCAGAATAAGAGGCCTACTGTATGTTCCTACATGACTAAGGTCATTTCTAAGTTACACATCCATCCTAAATGACCTTGTAGCAACTAAGGCACCTCGGGGGTTTGTGGTATATGGCCAATACACTACGACTAAGGGCTGTGTCCTAGCACTCAGAACAGCCCTTAGCCGTGGTATATTGGCCATATACCACACCCCCTCAGTCCTTATTGTTTAAGTGATTCTTTTCTCTTCTCCAGGGGCTGATGCAAAACTGCAACCAGATGCACGCCTGCTACCTGTTCCAGCAGGACAAGCACTACGACCTGTCCTACGACACTGGGGACAAGGCCTTGCAGTGTGGACGTCATGTGGACATCTTCAAGCTCTGGCTCATGTGGAGAGCTAAGGTTGGTAGAGTACTGATTGCAAATGTAGTACTCTTTCGATCATTTAGTTCAATAAAGATCCCCTCTAGAGATTTTCATCATGCCTTGATTAATTGTAAAACAGATTGTTTTAGATAACATTTATGTTGATATTTTTGGTATTTAAAAACATATATATATTCTAGTTCTCTTTGCCAGGGACTATCTCATGTATATTTCAAAATGGATATTCCAAAAGCCTTTTACAGTCTAGTACAATGTACGGTGTATGGCTTTTTTGATTGCATTGTTGTCGTCTGTTTGATTACATTGTGTGCAGTATGAATTCCAAACCTTTAGTAGCCTTCTGTTTCTTCAGTCAACAAATGGTCCCGTTAAGTATAATATAGTGAGCTTTGTGATGCTGGACATCCCAGACAAATAGATTCCCTCTGACCATGTGGCTGGAATGTAAAGCCTTCAAGTAGTTAGTTTGACCCCTGCAGCTTGACAGTTGAGGACTAGTGGGGTAATTGCTTATCACAGTGCTACAATGGGAACTGACATCAACCTGCATTGCAAAGACAGGGATGTGTGGAGGGAGTTGTTTTTTTTTGCTCGTGTTGCATTTGGACTATGGGTTTTAGTGTACCAAGTGTCTTCTTTCATTTGGACAAGACATTTATGAAACATTCTTGGAAAATGTCAATCGCCACAGGAAAACAGTATTATTTGTTCCTGCTATCAGTTATTGGGACTTAAAAATATTAGCTATCGTTAGTATGATTTTAAAATAAGCTCTCTTTTTTTCCACCTTTGTCGTTACCTTTACCGTGTTGTTGACAGCATTTTCCTCTTCACCGATAGGGCACCATCGGGTTCGAGGCTCAGATTGACAAGTGTCTGGAGCTTTCGGAGTACCTGTACAACAAGATCAAGGACAGGGAAGGATATGAGATGGTCTTCAATGGAAAGGTATGTTCATATTAAATGTGCTGTATGGTTAAGACACTGAACGACATGAATGATAAACACAAAAAAAAATAAAAAATATGTGATGATGTTGTGAATGGCTCAAATCTAATTGGAATGTATTTTATATTATGGAGTAGGGCTGAGCCATGCCATAAAGCCCTCAACTCAACCTCGAAGCCATTTCCACTGTGTGTGTTTTTTCATTGTTCCCCTCTAATGACGGACGGATGTAGACCTGGGACACCAAGTGGTTGCAATGAATTATCAGGTAGAACAGAAAACCAGCAGGCTCCGGACCTCGTAGGGTCAGAGTTGAATATGTATGGACACCCTGGCATTTAAATGACTTTTATTTAGCTATGCTTATAATTACAGCCATATAAAAGACAGAAACCACTATACCACAATAGAGTGACAGGCAGGAATAGTCCAAATCCCCTGGGCATTGGTCCAGGTGTTAACTTGGCTTGGTGGCCCAGAAAACCATAGCACCACATCAGTGCAGTCGGGGACTCAACACGGTTGCTAAATAAATGAGTCTGGTATGCATGGTCAGTCAACCATTGGTAATGAATGCTTTACACCAGTGAGCAGACAGAATTTGTTTCTCCCATCACATCTGGTACTAGGAGATCGACATGTGAGACACTCAGACATAGCTAGAGGGTCTATGAATGAGAGCCACTCTACCTGCTTACTATTCAGACCACTGCCACCGACAGCACCACCCGACACAGCAGAACTCACAGCAGAGTTCTTTTGTCAGGGTGTGAATTGCTCAGTATACACTGCGCTGGCTTGATAAATTGACAGCCATGATTGCTTTGAGAGCTTTCTATTTTGTACAACCTGAGTGGATTCCAATATTCCACGGTTTCTCTAATGGATTTTCTCCCCCCGCCTGTCTTTCCAGCTCAATTTGACGTGTGCACCAGCGTGTGTGTGTGTGTGTGTGTGTGTGTGTGTGTGTGTGTGTGTGTGTGTGTGTGTGTGTGTGTGTGTGTGTGTGTGTGTGTGTGTGTGTGTGTGTGTGTGTGTGTGTGTGTGTGTGTGTGTGTGTGTGTGTGTGTGTGTGTGTGTGTGTGTGTGTGTGTCCACATGTAAAGCATAATGATTGACTGATGAAACATTTCGTCTTCCCGTCTTGCATTGTCCCAGCCTCAACACACCAACGTGTGCTTCTGGTACCTCCCTCCTGGCATGCGGTACTTGGAGGACAAAGAGGAGAAAAAGAAGCGCCTGCACAAGGTGAGCAGTAAGACGTAAAGGACTAGTCCGGTCCTTATTGTTCGAGCCTCAAACGCCTCCGTCTCACTGCACTCAGTTTGTCCACATTATGTCTCCTTCACCCGAAAACAAAATTGCAGTCCTCTGATGTAATTTGTAGAAAAGCCCCTGTGCCTAAAAATGGAAGGCGTTTGGGAAGTCATTAAGCATGTAAATAGAGTTCAATCGCTCAACCTCGATAGCACAATTGGATTGAGAGAATCTTAAATGACAGACATGTGTCCGTGGACTGTGGGAGGAGGGAGGGAGTGAACATGGGGGGAGGGGGTGCTACTGTCCATGAGTTCAATCATTGGCCGTGGGTTGTTACTGTGGCAGCCACTCAGCAGCAGGGGTCCTCTAATCTGCAATTAGGATGAACAGATGATGTGCGTGCCAGCCATATATAGAGCTCTCTCTCTCTCTCTCTCTCTCTCTCTCTCTCTCTCTCTCTCTCTCTCTCTCTCTCTCTCTCTCTCTCTCTCTCTCTCTCTCTCTCTCTCTCTCACTCACTCACTCACACGGGGCTCTATTAAATCTGATATACTTTAGCCGACATCCTCATAGCAGTTGTTTTGGCAGTGTCAGAGGTGGAACTGAGTTCGAGCTGTCAAATCCACAGGTGGCATTACACCTAAAGTGGACATTGCCATTGGCTGCAGGAATCCCATCCAGCCTTGTTTACAAGTTCGAACTCTGGAATGTGAGATGTAATCTACACCTCAATTAGGCTGATAGAAATTCTCATTATTTTATTTAAGGATTTTGTTACATTTTAGCGTAATTACTTTTATATAGCCTTCACTTGCTCGCGCTGAACTTCTAAAGTGAGTGGGGCGGGTGTGGCTTCGTGACAATGATCACAAGAGCAGCTGCTCACTGGTTTGAAGGCTCCAATGCAGTTCCACCTCTGACACCACCGAAAGCCGAAACATGTGCTATGGGGTGTCTGTTATCGCCCGGTTAGCGCTTGATCTGATTGAATCTATGCCATTGTCTCATTCACACATGCATGATAACATCCTGATTGAAACAATGTTGACATGCCCCGTCTGTTATGGGTATAGATATTTAGCAGGACTGATATTTAGCAGGACTGATATTCTGCGTTTTCCGCAGACAGAGGTGATTGTCATAATGATGACCATTTAGCACAATTAGGGACTGTGCTGGGAGACATGATATTCTGAATCCATTTTGACTAGATTTTTTTCAACCACCAGTGTTTTTCAACAGTGCTTTGAAACAATTGGACACAAAATCCTTTGCCAAAGGACTTATTCAAGTGAGGCACAATTCAGAGTTGATTATTTATTATTATTTGCAGGGTTGCCAATGACAACAGGACACCTGCAACAGATTTGTGTGGAATGATTGTAGTAATAATAATAATAATAAGACACTTGTAGAGCACATTTCCCATGCTCAATGCGCATAAGGTAGAAAGCAAAAACAAAAAACAGCATCAATACAACAGTAAGGAGAAACAATGACCACAATACATCAAAACATGACCTGCTGATTCAACATATAGACTTAAAACAAATTAAGCGGTCAAACATTAAAAAGCTAACTAGCATTTTGCATTATCATCAGGAAGTGGCTGGTGAAAATTTGACTGCTGACATGCAAAAACATGTTGGGACCATATCAACAGTGCACTAACAAAACAAATACCAAAATATCCTTTTTTAGGTGGATTTTCCCTTTAAAGACAATATCCATTTTCCTTATTAAGCCTAAACTTGCAGAAGTTTCCAAAGTCCTGTTCGCCTTGTGTAACTTAATACCCCAGATATATATTAAGTCAATTGAAGATTACTGTGGACCTGCAGGTGATTTGAATCTGTAAAGCAGTGCTACTGTAAAGCTCTAAGCTGAAAAGTTGAGCTTCACAAACTGTCGCCTAGCATTACCTCTTGGTAACCTCCTTGCCCCTTTAAGCCAAATGTGAATGACAAAAATACTGTACACCCATGTAAAATAGCCTTTTATCCTTTGTATTTCTCTTGACCACTTCCCAAGCCGTCATACTGCTTGTGAAGGAGACGTGTTCTTTCTCCTAGAGATGAACGTACTTTGGTGCGAAAAGTGGGGGGGGGGGGGGGGTGGCAGCATCATGTTGTGGGGGTGCTTTGCTGCAGGAGGGACTGGTGCACTTCACAAAATAGATGGCATCATGAGGCAGGAAAATGATGTGGATATATTGAAGCAACATCTCAAGACATCAGTTACAGCTTGGTTGCAAATGGGTCTTCCAAATGGACAATGACCCCAAGCATACTTCCAAAGTTGTGGCAAAGTGGCTTAAGGACAACAAAGTCAAGGTATTGGAGTGGCCATTGCAAAGCCCTGACCTCAATCCTGTAGAATATTTGTGGGCAGAACTGAAAAAGCGTGTGTGAGCAAGGAGGCCTACAAACCTGACTCAGTTACACCAGCTCTGTCAGGAGGAATGGGCCAGAATTCACCCAACTTATTGTGGGAAGCTTGTGGAAGGCTACCCAAAACATGTGACCCAAGATAAACAATTTAAAGGCAATGCTACCAAATACTAATTGAATGTATGTAAGCTTCTGATCCACTGGGAATTTGATAGAAGAAATAAAAGCTGAAATAAATCATTCTCTCTACTATTATTCTGACATTTAACATTCTTAAAATAAAGTGTTGATCCTAACTGACCTAAGACAGGGAATTTGTACTAGGATTAAATGTCAGGAATTGTGAAAAACGTAGTTTAAATGTATTTGGCTAAGGTGTATGTAAACGCCCGACTTCAACTGTATATTTATATTTCAGGGGGTGCTGCAGCACCCTCAGCACCCCTACTTCCCACGGCTATGCCTGTGTCACTCTCACTATCTCCTCCAGAACATGTAATTGAATCTGCCTCTGCACATCAGAGAATGTAATCCACAAAGCCAGACAGACTGTACTGAACAACAAATAAATGACTTTTACCAAGTTTTATTGCAAGATAGCCTCTCAACATCACAGTTTCTGCTGAACTCTTCTGAACCTTGTTGGTGTTAGATTTATTTGTCACCCCAGCTGTCTGTAGCTGTCTTTTCGGGCCTGTCCACTGAGTGAATATAATTTGTGCATCTGTAGATACTATAGCTTGACTACAGGGATGTGTCGCACATTGAAAACACAGAGGTTTGATAAAGTGAACGGCATTTAATACTGGAAGTGTCCTTTTTTTAGGGAATAAAACATCGATTCGTGTCCATTTGTTTGTCAAAGGAAATGGTCAATTTATCCAGGCTTCACAAAAAGGGGCTTGACATTTTTAAATAAATACATGTGACCTTGTTTTACAATAGTATTTCCTCGTCATAGTCGAAAAGCACTTAACACTTTTTCTTTGTAACACAACTGTATGTGTCTTGTTGTCTAGGTGGCTCCAGTGATCAAGGCCAGGATGATGGAGTATGGGACAACCATGGTCAGCTACCAACCACAGGGGGACAAGGTCAACTTCTTCCGCATGGTCATTTCCAACCCCGCGGCCACCTTTGAGGACATCGACTTTCTTATCGAGGAAATCGAGCGGCTCGGTCAGGATCTATAAGACTTGTGTCACCCAAATATCCCTTTCGTTTTCCCTAAACGGATGAAATGTTTGTTGTGAATGTATTGGTAATCCATTTTTCTTTCTTCCAAAGTCATATATTATAACAAGGTATGTTTGAGAAGAAAAAAATAATCTATAGATATATCCATATTTATGTATCGCAGCTTTGTCGTGGACCTCCTTGGTCTGGGGTTCTGTAAAAGTTTTTCCTAGTATAGAGTAGTGTAATTGATGTAACTTTATATGTATTTTTGTGATATGAAATGCTAGTGCAATAGGTTGACGAGGAAGAGTTTATTTTCTAATTGTTTTCTCATTCGCAAGGTACATTGGAAGTGCCAGATGTGGTGAAATTCCATTGTAAGCTACATTCTAGTCTCACTCATGTTTAAAAGAACACTTCCGACTTATCTCAACTCAGTCCACTGCCTTAACATTTGCATACTTCAAGCAGTGGTTTTGGTCAAATGTTGGTTGACTCACTTCTACTTGTATTAGAAAACAATGACAAAGTCTCCAAATCCAACACATCCCATAACTGTAGTATCTGAATTGAAACACAATTCCAAAGAATCTGAAGGATGAAAAGAGTTGTGCCTCATAGCAGTGAAGGAGAAAGACCATGTCAATTGACTGACACCAAGCAGCTCTAAGAGTAGCGCCACAGTAATGCTCTTCAAAGCAGCCATGTTTATGCTCAACAGCAAAAGCACTTTTCATTGGATGACCTCATTTATTTAATGTCACTTTCAATTCTCTCTCTGGTGTGTAGTGGGTGCAAGATGATATCAACTCAGCAAAAAAAGAAACGTCCTCTCACTTCAACTGTGTTTAATTTCAGCAAACTTAACATGTGTAAATATCTGCATGAACAGCACAGGATTCAACAACTGAGACATAAACTGATCAGGTTCCACAGACATGTGACTAACAGAAATGGAATTATGTGTCCCTGAACAAAGGGGAAGGGGGTTAAAATCAAAAGGTACAGTCAGTATCTGGTGTGGCCACCAGTTGCATTAAGTACTGCAGGGCATCTCCTCGTGGACTGCACCAGATTTGCCAGTTCTTGCTGTGAGATGTTACCCCACTCTTCCACCAAGGCACCTGCAAGTTCCCGGACATTTCTGGGGGGAATGGCCCTTGCCCTCACCCTCCGATCCAACAGGTCCCAGACATGCTCAATGGGATTGAGATCCGGGCTCTTCGCTGGCCATGGCAGAACACTGACATTCCTGCCTTGCTGGAAATCACTCACAGAACGAGCAGTATGGCTGGTGGCATTGTCATGCTGGAGGGTCATGTCAGGATGAGCCTGCAGGAAGGGTACCACACGAGGGAGGAGGATGTCTTCCCTGTAACGCACAGCGTTGAGATTGCCTGCAATGACAACAAGCTCAGTCCGATGATGCTGTGACACACCACCCCAGACCATGACGGACGCTCCACCTACAAACCGATCCCGCTTCAGAGTACAGGCCTCTGTGTAACGCTCATTCCTTTGACGATAAACGTGAATCCGACCGTCACCCCTGGTGAGACAAAACCACGACTCGTCAGTGAAAAGCACTTTTTCCCAGTCCTGTCTGGTCCAGCGACGGTGGGTTTGTGCCCATAGGCGACGTTGTTGCCGGTGATGTCTGGTGAGGATTTGGCTTACATCAGGCCTACAAGCCCTCAGTCCAGCCTCTCTCAGCCTATTGCGGACAGTCTGAACATTGATGGAGGGATTGTTGTTTCCATCCTGTACCTGTCCCGCAGGTGTGATGTTTGGATGTACCAATCCCGCGCAGCTGTTACACGTGGTCTGCCACTGCGAGGACAATCAGCTGTCCATCCTGTCTCCCTGTAGCGCTGTCTTAGGCGTCTCACAGTACGGACATTGCAACTTATTGCCCTGGCCACATCTGCAGTCCTTATGCCTCCTTGCAGCATGCCTAAGGCACGTTCACGCAGATGAGCAGGGACCCTGGGCATCTTTCTTTTAGTGTTTTTCAGAGTCAGTAGAAAGGCCTCTTTAGTGTCCTAAGTTTTCATAACTGTGACCTTAATTGCTTACCGTCTGTAAGCTGTTAGTGTCTTAACAACCGTTCCACAGGTGCATGTTCGTTAATTGTTTATGTTTCATTGAACAAGCATGGGAAACAGTGTTAAAAACCCTTTACAATGAAGATCTGTGAAATTATTTGGATTTTTACGAATGATCTTTGAAAGACAGGGTCCTGAAAAAGGTATGTTTCTTTTTTTGCTGAGTTTAGGTGTGTGTGACCGAAACACATGACGGGGAGTAATTCAGGCCAAGTTGTATAGTCAGCCATGTTGTTTGTACCTCTCAGTAAATTGATATACACTGAAAATACCAAACATTAGGAACACCTTCTTAATATGGAGTTTTAACCTGTCTCCTCCCCCTCATCTCCACAGATTGAAGTGGATTTATCAAGGGATCATAGCGTTCACCTGGTCAGTCTATGTCATGGAAAGATCAGGTATTCGTAATGTCTGGTACACTCAGTGTAATTCTGTGGCAGTGTCACCTTCTTGGGATAGACATCAGACCTTTTAGAGCAGTCTTCATTGGAGAGAACCTGTATTTGGATTGGAGTGAAGAGATTGGGTCAATATACTGCTTATTCATGGGGCCAATGAGCGATTAATTACATGTAGAAACTGATAGAATTTTGTTTTGAGTATAGGCACTTCACCAGGCTTGCAGCTATACTTGACATCACTTGCACAAAAGCATAGGGAAGAGAGGTGCCTCCCTTATCATTGTGGTTGAGGCATCTACAGTGTATTAATTCTCAAGCAATTACGTATTTATCTGGCCAATAAACAAAGTTAACAAGCATCGTTTTGGTCAACTCAATAGTCTACAAAATGAGATGATCATATGCAAGTGTCAAAAAAATGTATAACTTGCAAAAACATTGTTAAAAGTTATGGACAATTGCATAGGTCAGCAGAGGGCAAGCCCTGCTTCACTATAAGCAGGGGTTTTGTAGCGTTGTCATTAGAACACAAGTTAGAAAAGCACAACTTCCTCAACATGGTTTGTCAGTGTACAATCCCTTTTAATCATAGGTTGTAAATAGAATTTTTAGATACCATAACTGTAGTACATATCCGTGTATGCATTTGTGTATACAAAAGGCATATAATCAGAGACTATTTGTGAGATAAAAGGATTCATATTTTCTCTATTGAAAAAACAGTATTTTCATCCCTGTTAGTTGATATTGCTTCTTCCTGTGTTTTTATGTCAAAATACTTGACTTGATTAGTGTATGATAGCTACTTCAAAGATAAATGTGTTCAGGGACTGGCTTTCAAAGGAAATTTTCCGAATTCATCTTGGAAACCATTTCAGATTACGACTATGGTACAGTGTAGATTTCAAATGAGTACGCAAAGCCATTTCTAAACTCAAGCCCTGTGGTTTTCGTGTACAAGTGATACAGTACTTGACAGTATGTGCCAATGTGAACTTTTGTGTGTTTGTAACTGTGTTGCCTTAGTATCAATCGCCAGTGTTGTCTAGTTCTCCTCAAAGGGAAGATTGTGCACTTTAGACTAAACGCATAAGATGACTTAATAATGTGCAATGTCCAATGGTTGTTCATAGTTCGATGTTAAAAGACATACACAAACAATGGAAACTGTCATTCGTCTGAATGTGTGGCGACTGAAGGGTCTGTTGGAAGTACCGGGTTTGATTGGAAAATGCTTGCTTTTATTGTTCCGTTGTTTTGTAGTTGGAGTGATCTTTAGATATTATGAAGTCCATCAACTGTCTTCAACAATGGAAGTTTAAATATTTAAAAATAATACAAAAAAATGCTGCATCCTTAAAAATCTATTTTCTGAAGTGATTCTATCTTTCCATGCCTTATCTAAATTGTCAAGCACACTGTGACACAAGCAACATTGGGTATTGAATCATAGAAACAAAAATAGGAATCTCACTGTGGTAGTCGGAAAGTCAGCCATTTTGTTTCTCTTGCTGCTGCTACTAGATTTACTTCCTTTGCATGTGCATGAAACGCCTTGCCTTTCCAGCTTGTGAAATACAATCTACGGTATATGTAGTCCGGTTTCCACTAGTTACCATAGGCACAAGTCAAAATTGCTTTTTCGTAAAAATGTATTTAAGGATAGGGTTAGGCATACGTTTAGCAGTGTGGTTAAAGTTAGGGTTAAGGTTTAAAACCACATTTTATGAAGATACATTTAAGAAATAGGCAGGGTTTGTGTATTTTTGGCTGTGGTAACTAGTGACAACCATGTAGTCCCTCTTAATAGCTTCAGCGTCAAATTAATAGCTTAGCTTATACTATAGTGTGCACTGTCGCTAGCCTTTAACAGCTGCTTTGTGTATCGTTGACATCCTGTAAAACGTTAGCTTCTCGATCAGCAAGCATGCTAATCTTGCTTTGCAACTGTCCTCTCTGTGCTAATCTAACTTTCTCTATACTGTATCTCTTTCGCTTTCAGTCTGTCGCTATGAACGTAGAATAATATATCTTTATGTGTAGATCCCAAGCATGCCTTTCTAAAAGCTCTTCTATACACATATATATAACCTCTCTATCTCTCTCTATCGCTCTCTAGCTTTGCCCTAGTAGCAATCAAATCTCACTACGAATAATGTATTGCTTCCCTCTGAAGTTTCTTGGCTACCCACAATATTCGCAGTCTGTTTGAGAATGTTTTTGGTTTATGCTGGCTTGTGTCATGGTGATGGACTTGATAAACAACATTACATAAGTAGTTTAATTTAACCGTGTCAGTGGAATCTGAATAAAAGCGGTCCCTTTTCTGAGGTCCCTAATTGCCTGAACTGGTGTCTGGAAACAATAGATCCTGTACAGTCAAGATTCCCAACCTGGTTTCTGGGATGAGTCTAAAATATATTATCTTTGCCCTGTAACAAAGTGTGTTTGAAATGACAATCTGAGAATTGACTGTGTTTACAGAAATAAACACACAAACATGCATTCATGTGATACAAAAAGAATGTATTATATAAACTTATCCTGTAAACTTGGTTACTGGTTTTGAATGAATAGGAACCCTTATGTACAGTCGCATGTATACAAGCCTCTCTCAAACATCCAGTTATCTTGAAATGTGTGTCATTCTCTTGGGGAAATACAAATAAATATTCTTCTTGCCAAAAGTAAAAGACATCCTCATTTTTGTCTTTTATCCTGCCTCAACACAATTTCCAGACCTCTGGAAATGTCAGAAAACGTCCAAACATGAAAGAGCAATATTGCATGGTTGGGTGATTCTGCAACTACGGGAACTTATGTCCTCAGATGTCCTTTTTTAATGAATTTATTCTTTATATGTTAAATTCACACAACAATCACCCCAGATTTATTTTATCACCTCTCTATCATGTATTTTAGCAACTTTTCAGATGTATTTTAGCTATGATGGAAACAGGAAGTTTCTGTACAATTTTATGAAAGCCAACAGATAATTTGTTCGCTAGACAGGGTGGGATCTTTTTGTGTCAGAAAAATTGATTGGCAAGAAATGGTAGTGGAAATGCCTTTATGGACAAATATTGATATTATAACCATCATATCGAAGTAAACTTGGGGAGTCACACGATGATATGGTGTGTGGTCCTCCCACTATGACTAGACTGCATCTCAGTGCTGGAGGCCTCACTTCAGACACCCTGGTTCGAATCCAGGCTGTATAACAACCGGCCGTGATTGGGAGTCCCATGGGGAGGCGGTTTGGCCGGTGTAGGCCGTCATTCTAAATAAGAATTTGTTCTTAACTGACTTGCCTAGTTAAATAAAGGTTACATTTAAAAAATATGAATAAAAGAGACATGAAAGGGGGCCATAACAGAAAAAGTTTAGAAAGCACATTTTTGGAGGGGAAAATTATATTGTAATGGTGTCACCATCATTTTATTTTCATTCATTTTGGAGTAGAAAAGTCACCAGGGCTGCGTTCAGTACAAATGAACATGATGCAATGTTCAATTAAACAGAAACAGCGCTGTTCTGAATGACCAGTTGAAAAACGGGGAGGTGTTGGGTTATGGGCTCAAAATGCATCACTGCCCTTCAAATATGTCACTCTTTGCTTCAAGCCACACACCCCCTTCCCCCCCATCGCCGAATGGAGCAAACGTAGGTTACCTCAAAGTTTGTTTAAGAACGTTGAACATTTTGGGGAAACGTGTCGTTTCATTACAACTCATTATGCAACGTAGCAAACATTCAATCGAACTGAACGCACCCCACACCTCAGAACTAACGTTCTCATAACGTGGTTACTTTTTGAACTGATAGTTAAACCAACCTGTTTAAAGTAATATTTCATTTGGACCCCTAGAAGGGTATTGACCCTGGAACCCACTGACCCGGAATCACACCGCACAATATGCAATACAAAGTTACGCCCTTGGGACGAACTATGAAACAAATTCATTTCATAGGGCCATTTGAGTCTGAATTGAAAGGTGTGTAATGTTCCGTTTATGCTGAATTTGCTTTAAATATGCATTATTGTCAAATTAGATATTAGTGTATGGGGTTCTACAGAGCAAAAATACCAGTGACTGATTCCTGCTGTAACCCAAGGTACTGTGAATGCAGACTCCGCCAACACAGGAACATTACCTTTACATTTCAATCGCACTATAAAGCAGGGCTTCCACGATAAGGATTGAACCAAGTCCTAAAGCGACATTCCCCAGGGTGCGAACAACATCACTAGCGTATCAGGGAGGACATTGTCCTCAGAAGCATGATGTCAGTGGCTCCATCCAATCTCTAGGTGGCACTGCTTCCTCGCAAGTTTCCCAAACCTGGAGAGAGCATTATATCAATTCCATTTCCACTCGTAACATGAAAAACAATCTATCTGAAAGCCCTGTGTCACACATGGTTTATTTGTTTGGTACCGTGCATGCTTTTCATCTTTCGGGTTATTTTGGTGTGTTGTTTGCTTACAGTTATTTAGCTGAGGATTGTTTTATGAAAGCCTCCTTTGAAGTTGGTTGAACATCGGATGAAAGTGAAATTTACTGTAAGCAGATCCTCACTTCCAAAACTCTGTAAAAGGTTTCCAGATGGGGGCTCCCAAGTGGCTCATCGGTCTAAGGCACTGCATCTCAGTGCTACCACTACAGACCCTGGCTCAATTCCAGGTTGTATGACAACCGGATGTGATTGGGAGTCCCTTGGGCGGCACACAATTGACCCAGCGTCGTCCTGGTAAGGGTTTGGCCGGGGGAGGCCGTCATTGTAAATAAGAATTTGTTCTTAACTGGCTTTCCTAGTTAAATGAAGGTTAAATAAAAATGGTTTACCTCCACTATCCTCTCCTTTTCAGGACGAGAGTTGCTCGCGGAGATAGAGGGAACACTGATGCAAGGGAACTGGCGCCATTTGTGTCTCTAACAGACGTCTGGCCCACATTAAGATAGGGTCTTACCATATTTGTTTACTTAATGACAAAAGTCCTGATCTGATCTGTTCCCTAAGTGTTATTTATAATGTATGCTAAACATTGAGGCCACATTATTAGCTGGCTCAGGCCTGCAGTTCTCTCCAATGAGATGGGTGATATCTTGAATGTGACATGGTGGTAGTAGCCCACTTATTTAACTCGTTCCACACTACAGCAAGTCTCATCAGTTGCCGAAGTCTGTTCGGGTGATGTTTGGCTACCCTTCTAGTTTCCACACAGACCTGGGCATTGTTTTCCAGTGGCCTTGATAGCAGAAATTAGGTCAGGAGTTGATTGATTCCCATTCTAGAGCTTCAAAGCCAGTTTCCTGCTCTACATTTATGGCAACATCTCTAGGCCCTGGTCTGACAGTTGTTATGACATGGTTGCCCTGTCCCAATACAATAAGTCACATTCAACTTCCTCCTCCACATAAAGATTCCTCTCGCCAAAACACATGTCCTCTCATGTTGTAGATCCCCTTGGCTGGGCCGTTTATCAACAGTGTATCGGTTTAGTGTCAGCCATGACCCTCCACATGTGGCCCACATCTCAGGGCCTATAAAGCACTAACACTGTAATCCTCAATGTGGTTATTCAAAGGAGAGGAAAGCCCTCCAGTCCAAACACTGGTTCTGCATAAACCAAATATGTAGCCGAAAAGGCCGGTTACAGTTTATCACTTTGGTGCCATTTTCGCCAAAGCAATAAAAGCTGTGAATTTTCTAAACTCTTCGTACAAAAACTGCAAACTGGTACCACGTGTAACGCAGCAAGTCTTACATTCATTTTATTTGGAAACACCTTTCACCACACATTGATCCAAAATATAAGATCACTGTGAAATACATTACATTACATTTAAGTCATTTAGCAGACGCTCTTATCCAGAGCGACTTACCATGAGAACATTGTTTCAATCACAAAAACACATGTTCAATTTAGTTATTTTAACAACCAGTTAATCCAATAGCAAAACAAAATGCAATATACATTTTTCAAAATTGCCCTTTGAATATGGCTCAGTACTGTAAATTACACTATTCACACATTTGGCAATACACTTACACTACCCACCAAAATTAGCCCATGTGTGATCAAAGTTTATCAACATTGCAGTAAATGTCCTCATTGTTCATGCACCTGGGGAAAAACCTCTTGGCATGGCGAATCCAAGCCTAACATAGGTCTGGATTGATGTCATTGAATCCATGGCCTGGAGGGGGGCATGTCAATAGGGATGGCAATCATACACCTTCCATCTGTAACACACACACGCACGCAAACACCAACTTATATGATGATGTTGCCTAGGTGAGGATGTACTCTGTGCAGGAGGAGACTGAGGAGGAATGTGAGCAGGATTCCTCAGGTCTGTGAGGAGGAATCTTGGGTCTGCTATACAACAGACTGAGGATATACACCTGTGCTTTCATGATCCCCAACATCATGGGGCGGCAGCGTAGCCTAGTGGTTAGAGCGTTGGACTAGTAACCGGAAGGTTGGTAACTGACTTGCCTGGTTAAATAAAGGTAAAATTAAAAAAAAATCTAACTAAACACACAGACCACACACACGCCGATAGTGGGGTGGAGATATTATTCACCTGGGCAGGTATGGATCAGATGTAGATCATCAACATTTTTCCTGAGATTGCAATCGTCTCTGGCAGCACTATCAATAACAGCAAGAAAGATCAGTGGGCCACGCCCCTCTGAGATCTTTCCAGTCAGAGTGGCAGTCCTAGTAGTGCACCCTTTGCTTTCGCCCAGCCAGACACTCTATTACTGTGGTGTGGTCAAAAGTCTGGAAAAGTCTAGTGATTAAGCGGATATTGTGGATGGAGTGTCAGACGCTTTGTATAGGCAATCAAGCATACGGACCAGGGCATGGGTGGCTGATCTGTTCAGCCTGCTTCAAAATTGTCTAGGCTCTATGTTTGGTGACATGTCCTCTAATCCAGGATGCGGCAAAATTCTCCGCTACTTTAGAGAGCTGTGGAGTTAATGACAGCCGTTTTTCTGTGTCTGATGGGCAGTGTGAGAGTAGGTTTCAATCGAGGAGAATGCTCCTCCCAGACGTGTCAAATCCCATGGTAAGGGGGCTGGGAACACCGGGGGACCAACGCAACCAAGCCGGGCTGCTCCCCAGAGATTTACCACACCTACTCGGCTATAATGATGCTGGTGGCCACGGCGGTCAGAGGAAGGAAAGTCACCCACCTGGGGAAAGCCATTCTAGCAGGCGAATGTAGCAGCTAGCTACTGGTATAGAAATATGATGTAACACTGTAGCTCTAGCAGACACGATTTCATTGCACAGCCGTTACTGTAGCTAACGTTAGGGGAAAGCTGTAATTCTAGACAAGACAGCTCACCCCATAGAACCGCATTATCGCAATCTCATCTCAGTGAGCTAGCTAGTGGAACTAGGTTTAATGACCTCACCCAGTCATTCATTCTTTGACAAGACAAGCTGGCGTTGCTATGGCTAATGCCTAGCTAGATACACAACATTGTGGAACAATGATCATGTCTATCTAGCTAGCTATTTTGACAAGTGAAGTTCGCTATCCTAGATACCTACAACATAGGATACGAGTAGCTATAGCCTGTTTATCACTCCCTCCCTGATCAGGTTTGGGACGTTCTAGGTGGTGATACAACCATCACCTAGATAACACACGCAGCCCATGGTGTGGCCTGGTGGCAGGCAAAGCGGAGGCCATTATCGTCGTCTGTCCAATGAAAACGCTTAAGGTGGGCGAAGCTCCAAGTTAGATATAAAACATGACACATTGTAACAACTGGCCAAGAGATAATATTAATGTTCTATGTATATTATCACAGCCAAATCACTATTCTGTTTGAAAAACTGCTTCTATCTCAAGGCCATCAGACTGTTAAATAGCCATCACTAGCCCAGAGAGGCTTCTGCCTATATACATTGCTCGTCCATATATTTATATATTCTTAATTCCATTCCTTAGATTTGTGTGTATTGGGTATATGTTGTGAAACTGTTAGATATTACTACACTGTCAGAGCTAGAAACACAAGCATTTCGCTACACCCGCAACAACAGCTGCTAAACACATGTATGTGACCAATAAAATGTGACACACACACACACACACACACGGACAGAGCGAAGCACTGTGTGCGTTTGGGAATTTGTAGGATTTACCGGTGTGTGTGTGATACAGAAGAAGCTTGATAATGCAAGCTGGCCACCTAAAGTTAGCAAACCTAATGCATAGCTGGAGCCCTGAGCTGGAGGAAATGTATTTGGATAGTAACTAATAGTTACACAATATTTAGCAGGCAAACAGTAATTGTGAATTTCAAGTGTAACTTGATCGCCTCTAGTGCTGCTCAACAGTGGATCGTCACGTCATGTTTGTTGTGTGCTTTTTGTAAAACAATCATACCATGTGACTGGCTCAATGTAATTTTTTTAAATACCCTGATATACCAGCGAAGCCTAACGTAGGGGTTAGCAGCACGATGGACTGTGCCTTCCAGATCCTCAAGAACGAAGGACCACAGTTGTGAAAGAGTATCACTCCCTCTTGCTCTTCCTCCACTCGGTCGCGTGGATGTGGCCATTGTCTAACCCAATCACCCTTTGTGCGTGGCTAGGTTCTATAAGGGTACGGTGCCGAGGCCGGGCAGGATTTGTCTATCGTGTTTGTCATCTATGAAGAGGTGGTCAAACTACTCAACAATGTCTGGAAGTCTGACAACTAAACTCAGGGGACAGGTGGAGGACAGAAGAGGGGGGGGGGGCATGGGGAATGACTAGATTGCTGATGTGTTTGATAGGAATCACTCGAGTGGCACTTTTTTCAGGCAAAATGAGAATTGAGATGATTAGAGTGCACTTGTATCCCAACTACAGCTTGTAAATATTACAAAACCAATGTGCGCATCTTGTGTCTGCCGAGACCTGTTTTGAAACATGATTCGCTTTGACATACTGCCAGTGTCGCTTGTGATATATTTATGATAGTTTGACAGGTTGCAGATGAAGTCAGACATGTTTTTGTTCTCAGAAATCAGTCCTGAGAACGCAGCCAGACTTGTCTCGAGACTGTATGCAGTGCAGACTAGTCCTTCCCTGCACATTTTACTTAAATAAGAACAGCACCAAACACCTTAGCTAGATGTATAATTGCGTGACTAAGATCTCTTCATCTACAAAAAAAATCTAAATGAGTTATTTATTGAATTATCTTAAAGATTCATTCGTATTATTTTGAGGAAGTGGCTAGTTACTCAGAACAGAACCTGCCATGGTACAATATGCAAACCCCACTCCCAAGGCAACTCTCATTTGGCATTGGTAATGGCTGCTAGCATTTCTTAATGAGAAATTTTCCAAACTAGTCCAAAACAGGAAACGCAATTATCATTTACGTAACCATACCAAATATAAAACATCATTCTAATTTGGAGTGTCACAGATATACATTTATGTTACGTCTACGGAGGCCAGGCTAAGCACTTAGAATGTTTATACAACATAGTGACCCAGCTGCCTTGGTAATGGCTTTTGAAGAGTATGATTGAGCTACTGTGTCTACTCCAGTATAAGTCAGCTTGTATCCATGATACCGAGTATTACCATAGACCAACACATGATGCTGTATTCCACACTAGCTAGCTGGCCCTATCGATCTATGGATGTCTGCCGTCTATAGGATATCCCATAGACTTTTTTCCTGCAATTCTACAGTTTAACAGGGCGAATCTATATTTATGAACAGAACCATTTTAGATTTTGCCACAAAGTATATTGAAAAGTGTTTATGACTAGATAACCAATCTACTCCCTTCCCTGAAAATCAGACCCCCAATAAATAAGACGGGTCTGAAACCCCGAGTGGCGCAGCGGCCTAAGGCACTGCATCTCAGTGCTAGAGGTGTAACTACAGACCCTGGTTCGATTCCGGGCTGTATCACAACAGGCCGTGATTGGGAGTCCCATAGGGCGGCGCACAATTGGCCCAGCGTCGTCCGGGTTTGACCGTCATTGTAAATAAGAATTTGTTCTTGCCTAGCAAAATCAAATATTAAAAAAGAAATACCAACCCTGTGACTCAAACATCTCACCCATTTCTCTGATGAGCCCACCCACAGTGATCAATTGACAGGCAGGAATAAGAAAAGGTTTGTCACAAATAATGCAATCACAATAATGTAGTACAATTTTTGATAAATCTTTTAACAATGTTCTTTCTCATTATGGCTGTGTTATCAGGTAGGGCACTGAACAACAACTTCCAACTTGAAAATGCAAACTGGAGTATTTATTTATAATGATCAAATTAGATTTTTTTGAGGGCAGCTTTATTTATATATACAGTATATAAAAATTGCAGCCATAATCTGCAATAAAAAAATGATATATAGCTCTAGTAATATGGGTCACTGACAAAATGAAAAAAGGTTTTTAGAAATGTTTGCATTTTAAAAATTTCTAAATTGAAATACCATTTACATAAGTATTAGTACCTTTTACTCGGTACTTTATTGAAGCACCTTTGGCAGCGATTACAGAGTCGAGTCTTCTTGGGTATGACGCTACAAGCATGGCACACCTGTATTTGGGGAGTTTCTCCCATTCTTTTCTGCAGATCCTCTCAAGCTCTGTCAGGTTGGATGTGGAATATTGCTGCACAGCTATTTTCAGGTCATTCCAGAGATGTTCGATTGGGTCCAAGTACAGGCTCGGGCTGGGCCACTCAAGGACATTCAGAGACTTGTCCTGAAGCCACTCCTGCATTGTCTTGGCTGTGGCTTAAGGTCATTGTCCTGTTAGAAGGTGAAGCTTCACCCCAGTCAGAGGTCCTGAGCAGGTTTTCATCAAGGATCTCTGCTCTTTGTTCTGTTTATCGTCCCTTCGATCCTGACTAATCTCCCAGTCCCTGCCGCTGAAAAAAATCCCCACAGCATGATGCGGTCACCACCATGCCTGACTGGTGGAGTGCTGCAGAGATGCTTGTCCTTCCATCTCCACAGAGGAACTTGAGGTCTGTCAGAGTGACTATCAGGTTCTTGGTCACCTCCCTTTTGGGGATTCCAAACATTTTCCATTTAAGAATGGAAAATGTTTGTATTCTTGGGGACCTTCCATGCTGCAGACTATTTTGGTAGCCTTCCCCAGATCTGTGCCTGGACACAATAATGTCTCGGAGCTCTACAGACAATTCCTTCGACCTCAACTGTGGGACCTTACAGACAGGTGTGTGCGCCTTTATAAATCATGTCCAATCAATTGAGTTTACCACAGGTGGCTCCAAGTTGTAGAAACATCAAGCATGATCTAAATGGTTCTCTGATCCATGTTCCTACTTTTTTTTTTAAAGGTATCTGTGGCCAACAGATGCATATCTGTATTCCCAGTCATGTGTAATCCATAGACTAGGGCCTAATTTATTTATTTAAATTTACTTATTTCCATATGAACTGTAACTCTGTCAAATCTTAAATTGTTGCGTTTATATTTTGCTTCAGTGTATTTTAATACAGATACAACTCAAAATGCAACTCTTTAATACAACTCAAAATGACAAATTCCCCAAGGGATCAAAAACATGTGCAGCTGCTCAGTTTGCTCAGGCACCTATGACTATGTCGACAATGCACCTTTTAAAAGGCAATGTTCCTGACATTTGAAGAGATCGCATTGACGGTAAATGCTGCAGATGTCATCTCAAAGGTATATTACCAAGAGCAATGTGCTTCTCTACAAGGTGCCTTGGACTTTAGTCCAAAACCGGCAGGAGATTTAACACTGCATTAAAATAAGCATGTGGTCACCCAATTAGCGTCGATTCTTGAAGTCGGCTAAACCAATCACAAAGACTGTTCCATCTCCAGAAGACAGTTCTGTGAAAGAGTACATTTTATTCCTCTCTGGTTCTATAAACTAAGGAACAAACACAAATTGATGTCCACAAAATGACAGAGTACTCAAGAACCTTCGATATCTAAGGTGTTTAATGATGAAGCACTATGGTCTTGGTTTACATAGTAGAATACAGAGGGAGAGGTCCTTCAGACAGTGACTAGATCAGACACAGCAGATAACTTAAAAATAGAGCCATCGGGCTAGGTATAGAGGACCAGTCAGTCAAAGGACAGAGCAGCTAATGATCCTGTCACTAACGTAGAGGGAAGCAGCAGGGCGGGACCTCGCCTTTCAGTTGACTGACCAGAGGATTAGAGCAGAGACACAGCAGGTGTCAGGAACGTAGGCTGTATTAGTCAAGAGAGAACCAGCAGGTCAGAAGCAGCCAGGACCAGGGAGGTGATTATAGTTTGAGTTGTATAGAAAAATTGCTATTTCGTTTGTATATGATTTAGTTTCAGTTTTAGCTTTAGTGTTAGAGATAGAAAGCATGCGTGGGAGGCTAGGAGAAGGGGGGGTTAACTTCTTGCCACTGGGGGGCAGTAATACAAAAGGAGATGGTCATTAGGTTGTTTAAATGATAAATGTGGTGCCAAAAATATAGTAGAAGGAAACCCTGTTGCACATGTTTACACCAATCCAATACTTTTCAACTTTAGTAGTATATTTAGATGTTTTCCTGATAGCTAGTGATAACTAGTGATACACAAGCTAGGCCTATTTGAAATATCGCCATCTTCTGGCAGCATTTACCCCCCAGATTCAGTAGCTTGAACCCCCCCTAAACCTTAAACCCAATTACATTTATGCAGAACATTAGGGGGAAAAACTAAAACTGATCATTCATGATGGCTTTTATTTTTTAAGTCGTTTTGGAGTCAAATATAGTTTTCATTTTTCAAACGGGTTTGTTAATTATATTCATTTCAATTGACTAAATCCTTATTTCCTGATTAGTTTTACTTTACTATATTAACCTTGAGAGAGAGGGATGCATTAATAGAAGACACCAGGTGTTCCAACGACCTGTATTAAGACTCCTTTATTCCTACAGTCCCCTTGCTGTGTACCTGTCAGCTAGGGCTCAGGTATAGACGTCAACACACACCTATATATATATATAGTATATATAGTACCTTACTAGCCTCAGGCTCCCTCCACTACTTCCATGCCTCTGGTTATATCCTCCTCTCCATTTCTCATCACTCTCTCCCTCCTACATCACTCTGATCAGCAGTCCTCGGTAAGTGTGGTTGTTGTTGACAGGTAAAGCAGGGCATTATGTTCCAATGTAGGACCAGGAAGTCTCAGACCACTGGCCCCGCCTTCTGTCCATCATCCTGGCTTCCTGATTGGTGGAGACAGGGGCTAGTAAGGCACGTGATTGGTGTGGCTACCTCCTCCATCTGTTAAGATACAGGAAATAGAGTGGTTACTCTACTGACCACGGGAGATCGTGTGAGGTAGTGACTGTGAGAGAGAGGGACTTACATTCTGAGACACTTGTCTTTTCCTCCACTGACTACTCTCTGGCCATCAGGACTCCAGTCTACTGCAAACACCTGTGAGTGAGAGAGTGACAAACATGTGCATCTTCAATATATTCCCATTGTTTCTCTTTAGTTAATTTAACTATGTCACAAGTAAAAGCCTTGGGTAGCAAGTTGATACAATTCCAAGTCTGGAAGGTTATAACCACCCTCCGTTTTAGGAAGTGTAATATAATAACATTTTAAAAACTTCCCTTTTTAGTCTACACATTTTATCTGCCCATATAAAGCCTTATGACCAAGAATACTTTTTTAAAGGATCTATTCAGTGGGGTAATTGTTATTACCAAAAATAAACAAAAACTTTGGGAGCCATGCCAGTTATTATTTTTCTTACTGCCATCATTTCATACATTTTAGAGTATTCTGATTTATTTTTAGCCAGGGGGCCGTTGTGTTTTCAATATTGGTCAGGTATAACAGGAAACCTGCTAATTTTGTTTATATTCATGTTTACCAATACCTGTTACCTTTGGATCCTGTCTAATTCTTTCTGCAAGTGGTTCATTTGCCAACAGGAGGGGGGAGACGGTACATCCCTGTCATGTGCCGTTTAAAAAGGCAATCTATTTGTTTTTAAAACAATAACACTTAACAGAATTCCCAGTCAAATCCTATTGCATGGTATGACGACTAGGGAGCAATGCAGTTCTAACGCAGTCACACAATAGCTTGAATTTTGTACCGAAGTTGACAACCACGTCGACTGTTGTTCCATTAATTTGTTATGGGCATACGAGACTCAACAAAAATAGCAAGTGATCACAGCTCTTTCCCTTAGTTACGGGTCTCACTCAATTTCGATCCGACCTCACCCAAGATCCCATTAGGCTTACAGAAATGATTGCCTACAAAAACATATCCAACTGACGGGATACACAAACAAAACTATAGCAAAGCTACATTCCTTGCCAAATCACAACACTTTAATCACAAATACAAAAACGGACTGGTTGATTAAAGTAGTGTTCCAACCCTGAGCTGCAGCTTTGTAATAAATTAGTCTCGTCTATGTTGTGTTTTTTCCCCGAACTGCTATAGTGTGCCTTTTAGAGTAGGTTCCAACCCCCAACAGACTCTTACAAGATTCTTTAAGAAGAAATTAGTGGGTCAGTTAAGTATTTTTTTAAATAATAAATAACATACTGCAATTCACAAAGAGTTGCAAACACTTGTTGAAATTCTTTCACTCATTTAACTGATGGAGGTTCCATCACTTCTCTTAACACGTGTGGACCCAGAACTTAATTGAGCATCTCTTCTTTTAAATTTTAGAGCCCCATTTGTGGAAAACACCATCCCTCCCTCTCACCTCATCTGCGTGTCCAGGTAGATCAGTGTGTAGTTTGCCAGTCTTGATGTCCCAGACCTTCAGAGTGGAGTCACTGGAACCACTGACCATCAGTCTACTGTCTGCTGACCACGCCACCTGGTACACTGCTGCTACATGACCACGCAGGGACTGTAAGTACCTACACACACACACACACACACAGTTGAGTCCCACCCGGTGGAGAGCAGAACTACTACATACAGAGACAGTGTTTATGTAGGTTTACATATTGTACCAATGTTTTTATTCTCTGTAAACAGAACTGGTGCTTAGTGAATCAAATGTTCAGCGTGAATCAGAATAGAACAGAGATCTGGACTGTCATTATGCAAGCACAGTCGATAGAACATGGTGCTGGCAGCCCCAAGGATTGTCGGCTCAATTCCCGCTGGGGCCATCCTTATGTCAAAAAATGTATGCATGCATGTACATACTTCCTAGCACAGTTCCACCACCACTATACATACTTCCTAGCGCAGTTCCACCACCACTATACATACTTCCTAGCGCAGTTCCACCACCACTATACATACTTCCTAGCGCAGTTCCACCACCACTATACATTCTTCCTAGTGCAGTTCCACCACTACTATACATACTTTCCGGTGCAGTTCGTCCGTCCCAGATCTTGATGGACTTGTCGAAGGAAGCAGAGGCAAGGAGGCGTGTGTCGGGGGAGAACAGGACCTCGTTGATCAGAGCGCTGTGACCCGTCAGTCTCGCCAGAGGCTTCTTATCCTCTGCTGGGTTCCAGAGGAACAAGGTGAAGTCATCAGAGCCCGACACAAGACGCTCCGGGGCCTCACCCTACACAAAGGGTAAGAGGTTCAGTGGACCCCAGGACCCCCTTGGCGGCAGCTAATGGGGATCCTAATAAATACATAGCAGAGACAGGAGACACTCACCCTGACTTTGTTGTATCTCAGCAAGGCTTTCTCTTTGAGTTCCTCAACTGTGGAGAGAAGAGGTGTCAAAACTATGTTCAATATCACTAGTTGGGCAGAGACAGAGGTGTACGTATAAAGTCAGAAAGAGCAAATAAAGAGAGAGAGAGGCACAGAGGACAGGTGTACGTACATGTGCCAGTCTGGTCCTGGGGGTTGATGGTAGCGTCGGCGGGTTCAAAGGCGCCAGTCCGTAGCACATAGTCAGTACTGAGAGCCAGGGTGTTGACCCAGTGAGCATGGCCTTGAAGAGTCCTGCACTGGACCCCCTGAGGAGGAGGGGGAAGAGGAGGGGTCAGATGAAGTAGAATGCCTGCCTCCCAAATGGTACCTTATTCCCTATATAGTGCACTACTTTTGACCAGGGTCTCTCACACACACACACACACACACACATACATCTTTAGCCCTCCAGACTTTAATGGTCCTGTCCTGTGATGATGTGTATAGCAGTCCGTCTCCTCCCCACTTCACACAGGTAACAGACTGGGTGTGCCCCGTCAGGATCCTCTCACAGCGTCCCAACACAACGTCCCAAACCCTCACCGCCCCGTCCTTACTGCTGCTAGCCAGGTAACGGCACTCTGGGTTACTGAGAAGAGAGCGCACAAGATAGTTATATTAGAGAGAAAGGAGAAAAGAGAGCGAGATGAAAATATAAATAGAAGAGTAAATCTTACAGGTGTAGAGGCTCCCAGGAGATCCATGTGATCCACTTGGTGTGTCCTGTCAGGGTCTTCCCCATCTGCTGTCCTGTCACTGGGTCCCATATACAGATCTACACAGAGAGACACTGGTCAACACACACACCTGAGACTGGGTCCCAGATACAGATCTACACAGAGAGACACCGGTTAACACACACACCTGAGACTGGGTCCCAGATACAGATCTACACAGAGAGACACCGGTTAACACACACACCTGAGACTGGGTCCCAGATACAGATCTACACAGAGAGACACCGGTTAACACACACACCCGAGACTGGGTCCCAGATACAGATCCGAGGAGAAACAGTGAGTGTGTGTGTCAACTCCAATGTCATTTCAATTCTGGAGTTGAAGCAAGAAGTGGAGAAATTAATTGCAACAATCTTAAATATTATTTGGGGAATTGAATTATAATTTAGACTGTCTCAATTGGAATTGAAAAAGAAAGCCATCCTTGGAATGGAATTATAATTAAAACTTTAAAAAAAAAACTTGTATAAAACTTATTATAATTGTGCAAATTCCAAATTACTGGAGTTAATGCATTTAGCATTGAAATGGAATGAAACTTTGTTTTAAATCAAATAATTATATACATGAATGTGTATACATTATTTGTTACGTTTTCTAATGAGGAATTGACGTGCAATATTTTTCCAGTTAGATCATTTTTTGTCCAATTAAAGTGATAGTTCAACTAAATTACACATTGGTTTCCTTACCCTTAAGCAGTCTGAACTATGGCATTGTCATTTTGTCATTTGGGTGAACTATCCCTTAAAGGGTAGGAAGCACAAGTTTTTACTCACCAAAGTAAGTGTGGTCAAAGACAGTTGTAGTCACAATCTGGTTACATATAACTACAAACAGTTACGTTACGTTTTTTAATACATATTTATTAACTTATCTGCGAACATCTTCTAAACTACCCACAATGCACCATTCTTCAACATCATATGGAACCCAATATACTGCAGTTACAAGAGCCATGCTCTACTGAGCTACAGAGGACTACAACATGTTGCATTGCTTACTTTTAACTTGGAACAATTCTGGTGTCAGGGGGCTGATCAACATGTCTCCCTGCATGCCGTTTGACTGGTCCATTTTTACAATTCTTGTAGATTGGTGTAGATTGATTGCTCTTTATATTATGCCGCACAAAGAAATACATTTTTTTTTTTTAAATCTACTCCAATCCGTCAGCGGTTGGATTTACTGCACCCGTTGTTGAGATGGTGGAGCCAGTTCATATGGTTTAGGTTGTCTGGTCAACTTGCAATCAGTCGGAATGCAAAAAGGTGGGTGATGAACGATCCTAAATACTGCAAATTCAACAATTGGTTGGATTTCAATGGGAAATAAACACCACCCTGAAGGTTATCATGCATCTTCTGGTATTTGAATAAACTTACAATTGCATATTAATTTATGCAGCCCTTTATAAGCCCTTGGGGCGGCAGGGTAGCCTAGTGATTAGAGCGTTGAACCAGTAACCAGAAGGTTGCAAGTTCAAACCCCCGAGCTGAACAGGCAGTTAACCCACTGTACTTAAGCCATCATTGAAAATAAGAATTTGTTCTTAACTGACTTGCCTAGTTAAATAAATCAAAACAAGAGGCTGGACATGCAAGTGAAGGCTACAAGGTTGTCATTTTCTTTAAATAAAAATAGTTTGCTTCAGTATCTGTGTTAGGGTAAAACTAGACTGTTGCGGTATAGCCTTGTGATATGTAATGTATTTTCATAAAGGGTTGGAGGATACTATATTCACCTAGGCGCTCAAGGTTGATAAGAATTGAATGCAACAACCATCACTGGCAAACACAGTCATGAGTGGTAATTCCAACATTCACTAACAGGCACTCTGGGATATATGCAGATATTTACATATATCCCAGTGTGCCTTTAGAGTGAACACTGGAATTACCACTCATGACTGTTTTGTTAGCTTTGTTCCCACACTGTGACAAACAAATTGGGGAAAAACCTGTATAACGAACACAGTAGCCATTACCGTGTGGAATAGAGTATTTCATGCTCTTCATATTAAACAGCTTTCATTTATCTAGAATAATGCATTAGGAATTGTATTTTTGAATAATTAGAATTCGAGATTAGTTAAATTGACTCAATTTAACAACTGCTCAAGAACTACTCAATTTAAGAATTTTGAATTGATGGATTTTCTAGGGAGAGGGAACTTAATTTGTGGAATTGACCCCAACCCTGGTGTAAGTGTCTCTCACCTGGCTGTTCTTGCAGCCAGAAGCCAGCTTCCGTCCGTCAGGTGACCAGGAAATAGTCAGCACCCAGTGGGAGTGGCCTAAAGGAGGAGAGGAGACAGTGAGTGTTCACAAGGGTCAGGTCGATCAATTCTACACATTGCTCTCGTGTGTGTGATGGCCCGATTATTTGAATATTCGAACGGACGTTAGTATTCGATTACCCGACAGAGTATTCATTTAAAAATAAATGATATACTGTACAAGTATTCACAACCCTGACTTAGGACTTGGGTCCTAAGTCTTAGGACTTAAGACCCAGTTCACAAGTTCTATGGCTTCTTCTACATGTCGCCAGTCTTTAGGCATTGTTTCAGGCTTATACTCTGAAAAATGAGGGAGATACAGCACTTTCAATGAGTGGACAGTGGACATTTCCAGCACTGGCTGGTTAGTCTGGCTTAAACACTTTTTTGCTGTGGTATAGTTTTCGGTATCGTCATGCTAAACCTGGTATCGAAGTAAAAATTCTGGTACAGTAACAACACAAGTGCATGTACCTCTGGAGGTATGTTGTGGTGTCTCGGTGGTCAGGTCCCAGAACCTCACTGTAGTGTCTCCAGAACCACTGGCCAGGTACCTGAGGAACACACATTACAGCTAGACCAGTGTGTGTGTATATATCTCCATCTTTGTGTGTGTGTATATATACTTACTTCCCAGTAGGGCTGAATGCGGCAGAGATGACAGCCTCTGTGTGTCCCTGTAGTGAAGAGGTACAGCGAGCGACAGCCCTGACCCTGAACACCGCCTGGGGTTGGTACACTACGGGCAGAACCGTCTCAGTCTCCACCCCCAGGGCCTTCACACACACCCTCAGGCTCTCCACCACCTCCGCCTCGCCACGCACAAAAAACGCCAATGGTACCGGCTCCTCCTGGAGTGATATGGAGAAGAGTTATTAGTCAAATCTAACAGGGATCCAAATAAACTATCACAACAGCCCAGGACAGAGTAGAGGGAAGGGAGTAAGATGGCAGGGTTAGAGAGATGGAAGTTAAGTGTGGATCATGGGGCTGTCCTTGGGGATTTAAAGCAATATGTTGCAGTGTGTGAGCGTTGTGTGTACCTTCTGTAGCAGTGCATTGCAGACCAGCTGTAGTTTGTCAGGTGTGATGTCCAGCGGGACATCAAAGGGAGAACCCAGCGGCTCCCCCGCTTCATCCTGAAACTGGATCAACAGCCGTTCCACATCACTGGACATCCTTTCTGCTCAGGGATGGATTAGGGGTTGGAGCTAGGCCTGGGACGATACAAGTAGAACCATGTTTTTAAATTGCGAAATGAAAAACACACCAAGCAGACCAAACTCATTGGTTTAATTTTGTTTTTTTATACATGTCAAATAGCTTGTAGCATTGCATGATATACCAAAACTTCTGTACTTTCCCCCATACCAGACCATGAAAAACGGTCCAGTACTAGAATTTGTTACTTTCGGTGCTTCTGTCAAATGTGAGTTGATCCATGAGACACATACTCATGTCTAGAAGCACAGCAGAGGTCCGTCCCCCTTATAGCGCGAGACAGGCACTGTGCCCTGCTCCAGTTACCCATTGCTAGCCTGCCCTGCACTGGGAGTCTGGGCTGCATCATAGCTCCCCAGTCATGCTGCACAGAAGTTAACACACTAATCATGTCTACACGGCATGTAGAAAATGTTGAAACTCAATAACTAGGGATGCGAAAAATTGACAGTTCGGGGTCATGAGTCTGCGTTTAAAAAGCTGTAGTGTAGTCTACCCTAACAGACAAACAAACACGCCATAATAAGGGGCCACATAACATTATATCTGAAAAGGGTAATTGATACAGGCTATACAAGTAACCTACTGTAATTTCATATTGAGACAAAACACCCCCACAGCAACAAAAAGACTAGCCAACCCCATACACGTAAGACTGGCCCGAAGATACTGTATCCCTGTAACACCGGTCCCATAAATTGCCTAAACTAGGATATTCTACACACAACAGACTGAAGACTGAACACATCCAGTCATTAGAAAACAGCAGGCAGGCCAGGGAGAAAAGAGGAGCAGGCAGAACCGTGGGCATACACTACCGGTCAAAAGTTAAAACACCTACCCATTCAAGGGTTTCTCTTATTTTTACTATTTTCTACATCGTAGAATAATAGAGAAGACATTAAAACCATGAAATAGCACATATGGAATCATGTAGTAAGCAACAACAACAAAAAAGTGTTAAGTCAAAATATATTTTACATTTGAGATTCTTCAAATAGCCACCCTTGGCCCTGACAGCTTTGCACACTCTCGGCATTCGCTCAACCATATTCTTGAGGTAGTCACCTGAAATGCATTTCAATTGACAGGTGTGCCTTGTTAAAATAATGCATTTCCTTCTTAATGCGTTTGAGCCAATCAGTTGTGTTGTGACAAGGTAGAGATGGTATATATAAGATAGCCCTATTTGGTAAAATACCAAGTCCATATTATGGCAAAATACCAAGTCCATATTATGGCAAGAACAATTCAAATAAGCAAGGAGAAACAGTCCATCAGCTGGTCTTCAAGACATGAAGGCCAGTCAAAACAGAACATTTCAAGAACTTAGAATGTTCCTTCATGTGCAGTCGCAAAAAAACATCAAGCACTATGATGAAACTGGCTCTCATGAGGACCTCCACAAAAATGGAAAAGCAGAGTTACCTCTGCTGCATAGGATAGGTTCATTAGAGTTACCAGCCTCAAATTGCAGCCCAAATAAACACTTCACATATTTCAAGACATCTCAACAGCAACTGTTCAGAGGAGACTGCGTTTATCAGGCCTTCATGGTCGAATTGCTACAAAGAAACCATTACTAGAGGACACCAATAAGAAGAGACTTGCTTGGGCCAAGAAACAAGCAATGGACATTAGACCAGTAGAAATGTGTCCATTGGTCTGAAGTCCAAATTTGAGATTTTTGGTTGCAACCTCCATGTCTTTGAGAGCCGGTGTGGGTGAACGGATTATCTCTGCATGTGTATTTCCCACCATAAAGCATGGAGGTGTGATGGTACTTTGCTGGTGACACGGTTTGTGATTTATTTAGATTTCAAGGCACACCAGCATGGCTACCACAGCATTCTGCAGCAATACACCATCCCATCTGGTTTGGTTTTAGTGGGACTATCATGTACCTGTCACCTGCAAAACAATTTAAATACCTGCTGACTTCAGTTAGTATGTATGCAACATGTGCACACATTTACTCATGACCGAAGGCACGAGCACAAGACAGAAGTACGTCCACACTAAGTGAAGTCAGCAGGCTTTTACATGGCGTTGCACATGTGTAACCGGTGTGAAATGGATAGCTAGTTAGCGGGATGTTGTTTCTCATACTCTGCAAGGGCCGAGGCTTTTGTGGAGCGCCAAGTAACGATGCTTCGAGGGTGTCAGATGTGTGCTGAGGGTCCCTGGTTTGAGCCCAGGTAGGTGCGAGGAGAAGGACGAAAGCAATAATGTTACATGCACCAGGTAATATACATGTCTTCTTTAGCACCGCACTCTAGAAAGTGGGTTAAACATTAAGTTACTTTTTCCGTGGATTTTTTTCTCAAATGTCCTACATGTTAAGGACAGACACCACAGACAACCGGTAGAGTACGATCAAACGTAAATGTAAACATTCTGGCTTGGAAACAACTTTTACACGATTTTGCAGTGTAACTATCCCAAATAATTACGTATTAGAACCTGATTAATCAGACTAGGCGCTCGTAATCCACTAAAGTAGGTGAAGCAACAGGGAGAGACAGGCTTCCCATCTAACGTTATGCCAACAAACTAACGTAAATAATGATAATAATAGGAGAAGTAAATAATCATATTTGGTTCAAACAGTAGCCAGGCTAACATGCTAGGTTATTTCCCATACATGTTATTGTGGCTAACTATGCCGGTTCTGATCATTTGTTTCGGTTCCTCCAACAATCACATCCTCCTAACAGCAGCCGACAACTCAACCTTAAAACCAAACGATCTTACAACATCAATCCGTAACGTTAAACACAAATAGATAAATACCTTTTCAGTGTTCCAACAACTTCTGAAATGCACGTGTGTAGGAAGTGCACGCAACGGAAGTTTCTCCTACGTCACTAAAATGCGACTGACTTGGTTTGAAGTGAAAGGGAGGTGCTCACGCTGAAATAACAGAAGTCTGTGGCTTTATCGTACAAATATTAGCTTTAGGGTCTTAATTGAATTTTAGGTAGAAGCTTAGTGTGGTTGAGGATAAGGTTAGGTTTCAAATCAGATAAAGAAGATAAATTGTATAAAAAGGCGGGGTTTATGACTTTGTGGGTGTGTTAACTAGTGACGACCGAAATGGAGAGGCTATACAAAGAGTATCTATTATATTGAGAAGATTGAACTGTCAGTCGACTAATTGTCCGCAAAAGGCAAGCGGGAGGAGGCGAGAGCAGGTGGGAACATTCTAGCCAATGAGTGGCTAGATTTGCGCGTGACCAGACAATTCCGATATAAAACCGCCAGAATGCCACGTGCATCCATTTATAGCAGTACATTTGTAGCCAGTGTATGTGGTGGGTACAATCACTGAGGAAGCCAAGTAAGAAGCCAGATTAAGTTGTTTACTTAAACAATTCATTCATACACCACCATGATATACAATAAGGCAGTGACAACAAAAAGACACATAGTGGCAGAATAAATTCAACTACACATACTTTTGTCAGGTGAAGTCCACAAAGGAAATATTGCATGAAACAAAACATATAACCTGCAGCATGGTCAAGAAAGTTAATGTTTTCAACAGTTTACTAAAGAACTGCTGATTTAGAACCAGAGTTACTTCAAGTCAGAACAAAGACAACAGGAGCACTGCCTCCACTATTCCAGCACCATATCAAGAAGGCTATATGTTTAGTTTAATACACTGAAAACAAACTTTAAAGATTAGAAAAACAATTAAGTTCAATCAATGCTGCTCAATATTATGTGGCTGGCCAGGATTTCTGTCTGTTTAAAACAAAAAATGTTGACTCACCCTACTTGTAGACTTGAACGCCAATGCCATCCTCCTCGTTGGCAAAATGTTCTGACTATGGCTCGGTCATACAGTACACTTTTTATTTTTGTTGTCATGGGCTACCGAGCTAAAATACTAGCCTAACTTCCTTGCATGGGCAACAATAAACCACAGAACCAGCAAAGTTGGGGTGGAAGGGTAGCCTAGTGTTTAGAGTGTTGGACTAGTAACCAGAAGGTTGCAAGTTCATACCCCAAAGCTGACAAGGTACAAATCTGTCGTTCTGCCCCTGAACAGGCAGGTAACTCACAAGGCCGTCATTGAAAATACAAATTTGTTCTTAACTAACTTGCCTAGTTAAATAAAATTAAAATAAAAAACAGTGCATTTAAATGTTCAGACCCCTTGACTTTTCACATTTTATTATGTTACAGCCTTAATCTAAAATTGATTAAATAAAAAATCTGAAATCTACGCTCAATATCCCATAATGACAAAGCAAAAAAAAAAAAGTTTTTCAAAATGTTTGCAAATGTATTAAAAATAAAAAACAGATACCTTATGTACATAAGAATTCAGCTCAAGTGCATCCTGTTTCAATTGATCATCCTTGAGTTTCTACAACTTGATTAAGGTCCACCTGTGGTAAATTTAATCAATTGGACATTATTTGGAAAAGGCACACACCTGTCTAAATAAAGTCCCACAGTTGACAATGCACGTCAGAGTAAAAACCAAGCCATGAGGTCGAAGGAACTGTCCGTAGAGTGTTGAGACAGGATTGTGTCGAGGCACAGATCAGGAGAAGGGTACCAAAACATTTCTGCAGCATTGAAGGTCCACAAGAACACAGTGGCCTCCATCATTCTTAAATTGAAGAAGTTTAGAACCATCAAGACTCTTCCTTGAGCTGGCTGTCCAGCCAAACATAAATTGGGGGAGAAGGGGATTGGTCAGGGAGGTGACCAACATCCTTGTATACCATGGTTTATATTTGTACCTATGTTAGCAAATGTTGTAAACAAAAATCAAGTTTAAAAGTCACACAATATATAAATGTATAAACCATCGCAAAGGTTTATACAAAGAGAAAAAAATATAAATATACCTTTTATAACACATTTCATTCAATTCTACTCATTTTGCCATGGGGAACGGAGAACGTTTAGCTGTTTTAAGGAATGTTTTCTGCAGTTCTACACACTTTGCCATGGGGTGGACAGAAGTTATTGCAGTTGTAAAGGGTAATTCCACCACTTTTCAATCTCATAATCACAATCTCTGCTGCAAAAACCCCTGAATAATCAGAATAAAATATTTGTAAAATATTGGGTGAATGTCAGTGACTGACAAAACAAGAGAAACACCTTGTGTATTCTGCTATTCTAACAGTTGAGACCCCAACTGAGCCCTAGCTGCCGGGGTCCCGCTTATGCCTGGAGCCGGCCCTGGACAATGTAAATGAGGCTAATCATTATACCAGATTTTGTACATTCCTTGTGCTGACATGAAATTGTTTAGTGCAAATCCATCTGGAAACAGGAGATGATGAGATCCTTAGCATACACACAACTACCAGTACAAAGTTCAATGTCAGATACTTTTCTCCCAGAAGGCCTGAATGGCACTGTGCCACTGTGATAAACTAACATGGTTTGCATAAGACTACTAAAACAATTTAAAATGTGTTTAAATTGTCAAATGAAATACAAATAATTGGGCTATAAGAAATACATTTTATTTAATGGATTAAGGCAAAGCAGAGATAACACACACACACAATACTTTTCATTTCACACATACAACAATATAGCCTATTGTTAAAGTACAGAATGTTTACAATATCATAAACAATAGTCTTTTGCATGTTGTTCCAAATGACATTTCATTTATTCATGTGTTCATAAATACATTACTGTGAAACTGTTTCTGTTTGATCAGCAGTAATTGATACACCTTTCGTTCGGTTCAATGGGGCACTCTTGTCACGAAGACAAAGTGAAAGGTGCTCTCTACTCAAATGGCACAGCATCATCATTCAGATTCACAGCATATGACAACCATTTAGTCTACCTGAGGGATGTCTCCGTTTCATCTCTGGAAAAGGTAGAAGCCCATTCTGCTGCAGCATTGCTCATCTTCACCGTGGGAATCCAGTTCGACATGGGTGTCCTGATAGAGGTCAGCTAGTGAACCTACAGTACGTAAACAACTGAAAAGCACACCTGATGTTAGAGTATCACTTCTTCGGGTCACCTGTACCATCAGGGCTCGCGATTGTTTGGTTGTGTTGAAGTAATTCAGGTGTTTTAGTGGCATATAAAGATTTGATCGATTGTTAGATGAAACGCATGCGATTGTCCTATTCCGTTGAGGCCTTTGCCCTATGCTGTAACATCCATGCATTTCCCCTCCTCTTTATGAAACCAGTTTTGATTTTTGTATTTGTTTTTACAATGTCCTCCAGGCTGGATGGATGTCATTTATTGTACAATGTGCGTCTCCCCTTTTCAAAGGCACCGCTTCTGATGGCTGCATTCAAGACAAGGTTGTTGTTATTGATCTGTTTGTCGGTGTCAGCAGAATTAGCTACCCTGTGAGTTGTCATGTTAAAAAAAGATTCTGCTAATGTCTCCAGTCATATAATGTGGAATAGAATTGCATGAAATGTGTTTATCAAAGGCCACATTTTTTTTTATCTCTGTGCAAATGAAAGAGAAGTAACGTATCTGGTATAGCCTCTAGGTCTATGCTACTATGAGCTCAGCCATACACAGTGATTAGATTGAGCTTTAATAGTCTAGATTTTGACTATCCAATTCACCCATCACGTTAGGGTTAACAGGCTTGCAGTAGTCTGCAAATGCGATGATAGATGCATTCTTATGGTGAAAAAAAAGCATCCCCAAAACTTAAACCATGCACCACCTATGAGAGAGATGCATGCTAATAGCTAGACTTCAAGCATCTAGCAAGCTAATGTTGACTAATGTAGTCTTGTTAACACTTGGTTAGCATGACCGCTAACAGCTAAACTCGAAATTGATCTGATTTACCAGTGATGAAATGATTGGAGCTGACTCTGTACTGACGGCTGTCAGTACAATATTATTTTGCTTTTCTAACAGTTCGTGCATCTTATCTCCTTGGTGTTTCATGATTTCACCATCTGGAAAGGCTGCTGGATGTTATAGGCACGATGTGTCAATAATAAAGTGGGCTCTTGTTTTTTTTACTGACTGGTTCTCAGCTATGTCTCTCACTCAAACACCCACATGGACTGCCACACACAGCCCCTTCCAATACAATTGCCACCCCCTTCCAATACAATGGTTGGATTTTCAAATCCAAACAATGTGAGGTCTCCGCCCCAGGAAAGAATCAATCAAAGCTCAGTCCATTTCTGCATGAATATTGCAGTAAAAATGGACTCCTGTTCAGACTAGTATGTCACAGCTCTCCCTTGCTGTGTACCACGTCACGTAACCCAGGCTGTAAAAGTAGTGCCATATTTGGAAAAGGGTGTGATATGAGATTTATATTATGTTGGACAGCGGAGTCAATCACCACCTTCCGGAGACACCTGAAACCCCACCTCTTTAAGGAATACCTAGGATAGGATAAGTAATCCCTCTCACCCCCCTTTAAGATTTAGATGCACTATTGTAAAGTGACTGTTCCACTGGATGTCATAAGGTGAATGCACCAATTTGTAAGTCGCTCTGGATAAGAGCGTCTGCTAAATGACTTAAATGTAAATGTAAATGTTTTGATCAGTATGGTGGATGTGGGAGGTCAAAGTGGAGGAAGTGGATCCACCATTTTGAGAGTTTCGTAAACATCATTTTCCTGGTGGCTCTCAGTGATTTATGACCAGGTTCTCTATGAGTGGACCAACATGGTGAGCTCTTCCTCCCCGGTCACATAAAGTCACAGAATGATTTTGGGTACTGTAAAAACCCACTACTGGTACACAATTGTAGGCCTATGTTTACAATGAAACATTTGTACGTACACTGTAAATATAATTGTTACATTAGCTTCATAATTAAGAAAATACAGACATTGTTTCTCTTTATGGAGTAATAGAAGGCAGTTTAATATTTCATGACTACACAGAGACACATCTTATAGAGATCAATTACATACATATATTTAGACATATAGTCGGTATAGATACTCATAGATGATTTAAGGACATTTGAAGGAACTGTTTGAGGACAGTTATAACATAAAGAAAGATGATTGGTCCAGCCGGTATGTTGATGTAAATACACAGTGAACATAAACCAATGATATCACTGCCCAGGGATGAGTGATCAACACATCATTAATAAACTACACACTTTATAGTGATAATACATATACTAGGTACAGTAGTCCATAGCGACAGTCCTATATGTCGACTAGTGGTATCAGACATACATACATACATGGTCATGCAAACACACACACACACACACACACACACACACACACACACACACACACACACACACACACACACACACACACACACACACACACACACACACACACACACACACACACACACACAGTCATTTTGAACACCCATTTGAACATAAGTTCTGCAATTGTTGTTTTATTCTTTAGACACACAAAGAAACAGCATCCTGGAGTCATCCTGATAGAGAGAGCAATGTTACAGACTGATACGATAAAACACAGCAGATTTCAAGGAAACTATTCATTGTAGTATAGCTTTTTGCATTAATCCATTGTGTACTTTTGTGTGATAAGAGTACGGTACAGATTTTGATTAAGATGTTGATTGTTTCAACACTGATACAACAAAAATGTCTATGGGGACGGCACTTGGTACTATCCCTGATTTGGAACCCCAATCACAAGCACACACCGTAACCAATCTCACACACACACACACACACACACACACACACACACACACACACACACACACACACACACACACACACACACACACACACACACACACACACACACACACACACACACACACACACACACACACACACACACACACACACACACACACACACACACACACACACACACACAGCCATTTTGAACACCCATTTGAACATAAGTTCTGCAATTGTTGTTTTATTCTTTAGACACACAAAGAAACAGCATCCTGGAGTCATCCTGATAGAGAGAGCAATGTTACAGACTGATACGATAAAACACAGCAGATTTCAAGGAAACTATTCATTGTAGTGTAGCTTTTTGCATTAATCCATTGTGTACTTTTGTGTGATAAGAGTACGGTACAGATTTTGATTAAGATGTTGATTGTTTCAACACTGATACAACAAAAATGTCTATGGGGACGGCACTTGGTACTATCCCTGATTTGGAACCCCAATCACAAGCACACACCGTAACCAATCTCACACACACACACACACACACACACACACACACACACACACACACACACACACACACACACACACACACACACACACACACACACACACACACACACACACACACACACACACACACACACACACACACACACACACCATATTGTATTGCACTTTTACAGGAACTTCAGAAAGTATTCACACCCCCTTGACTTGTTCCACATTTTCTTCTGTTACAGCCTGCGTTTAGATGGATTACATTGAGATTTGTTGTCACTGGCCTACACACAATACCTCACAATGTCAAAGTGGAATGATGTATTTTCTAAAGTTTTACAAATGAATTCAAAATGAATAGCTGAAATGTCTTGGGTCAATAACCCCTTTCAAGCCTAAAATAAGTTTGGGAGTGAAAATGTGCCTAACAAGTCACATGGACTCACTCTGTGTACAATAATAGTGTTTAACATGATTTTTGAATGATTACCTCATCTCTGTACCCCACACATACAATTATCCTCATCTCTGTACCCCACACATACAATTATCCTCATCTCTGTACCCCATACATACAATTATCCTCATCTCTGTACCCCATACATACAATTATCCTCATCTCTGTACCCAACACATACAATTATCCTCATCTCTGTACCCCATACATACAATTATCTGTAAAGTCCATCAGTCGAGCAGTGAATTACAAACACAGATTCAACCACAAAGACCACTGAGTGTCACACCCTGGCCTTAGTTATCTTTGTTTTCTTTATTATTTTGGTTAGGTCAGGGTGTGACATGGGGGATTTATGTGTTTGCCTGGTCTAGGGTTTTTTGTATGTTTATGGGGCAGTTTCCTTTTTTAACCTTTATTTAACTAGGCAAGTCAGTTAAGAACAAATTCTTATTTTCAACGATGGCCTAGGAACAGTGGGTTAACTGCCTGTTCAGGGGCAGAAGGACAGATTTGTACCTTGTCAGCTCAGGGGTTTGAACTTGCAACCTTCCGGTTACTAGTCCAATGGTCTAACCACTAGGCTACACTGCCTTCCCTTTCTAGGTAGTTTGTAGGTCTATGATTGCCTAGATTGGTTCTCAATTAGAGGCAGCTGTCTATCGTTGTCTCTGATTGGGAACCATATTTAGGCAGCTATATTCTGTGGATATTTTGTGGGTGATTGTCTTCTGTCTATGCACAATATAGGACTGTTTCAGTTTTCACATTTGTTGTTTTGTATTTTGTAGTGTTCTAATATTCACAGACCTCAAAGAAAACCGTTATAGGGAGGTTTTCCAATGCCTCACAAAGAAGGTCACCTATTGGTAGATAGGTAAAAAAACAAAACAATGGATGGTGAATCAGTCACTATAATGATACAGGCATCCTTCTCAACTCAGTTGCCTGGGATGAAGGATACCACTCAGTGATTTCAACATAAGGCCAATGGTGACTTTAAATAAGTTACAGAATTTAAAACTTCTCAGGGCTAGGCGTCCCGTCAGCGGAACACCTGTCGACAACTTCCGGTGAAATTGGAGGGCGCGCAATTAAAATAAATAATCAAAAATTATTCTTGTTAATCTAACTGCATTGTCCGATTTACAATAGGCTTTAGAGCGAAAGCATGCCATGTGATTGTTTGAGGACAGCGCCACATCAATATTTTTCAACCAGCACAGGCTTCGTAAAATAACAAATAGCATTTAAATATTCACTTACTTTTTGAAAATCTTCCTCTGATTTCAAATCCCATGGGTCCCAGCTACAAAATGCAGGGTCGTTTTGTTAGATAAAATCCTTCTTTATATCCCAAAAAGTCGGTTTAGTTGGCGCCATCGATTTGAGTAAACCACTCGTTCAACATGCAGAGAAAGGAATCCAAAAAGCTACCGCTAAACTTTGTTAAAAAAAGTCAAAATACGTTTCTACTCAATCTTCAGGTACCCTAAAATGTAATTAGACTATAATATTTCATACGGAAGGAAGTATGTTCAATAGAAAAGCTAAATTAGCAAGTGCGCGTCCTCTTCGCCGCAGATGCACAGACTGATTTCCAACTCTGACTACGTGTACCAAAACTCAAAATTCTTCCATGTTTGGGAAGAAACAAGCCTGGAACCTTGAACAAAGACTGTTGACATCTAGTGTAAGCCGTAGGAATTGCAATCTGGGAGCTGGAATTGCATAGGATCCATAGCTTTCCATTGAAAGAGCATGGGCTCTCAAAAAACAATATTTTCCGGTTGGTTTTTCTTTGGATTTTCTCCTACCATATCAATTGTGTTATAGTCTCATACATCATTCTAACATTTCTACAAACTGCAAAGGGTTTTCTATCCAATGGTACCAATTATAAGCGTATCCTGGCTTCTGGGCCTGAGTAACAGGCAGTTTACTTTGGGCATGTCAGTCAGACAGGAAGGGGAGAAAATTAGACCCTAGCCTGCGATATAGGCATCCTTCTTAACTCAGTTGCCGGAGATGAAGGAAACCGCTCAGGGATTTCACCATGAGGCCACAGAATTTAATAGCTGTGAAAGGAGAAAACTGAGGATGGATCAACAACATGATAGTTACTCTACAATACTAACCTAATTGACAGAGTCAAAAGAAATAAGCTTGTACAGAATAAAACATTTTCCAAAACATGCATCCTATTTGCAACACTACACTAAAGTAATACTGCAAAGAATGTGCCAAAGCAATGTAACTTTTTGTCCTGAATACAAAGTTTTATGTTTTGTGCAAATACAGCATATTACTGAGTACCACTCTCTATATTTTCAAGCATAGAGGTGATTGCATCATGTTATTGGTATGCTTCTGTAGGGCTAGGCACAGGCAAAATCCTAGAGGAAAACCTTGTTCATTCGGCTTTCCACCAGACACTGGGAGATTAAGTCACGTTTCAGCAGGACAATAACCTAAAACACAAAGCCAAATCTACACTGGAGTTGCTAACCAAGAAGATAATGGTTGTGTAGCAATGATCAACAACCAATTTGACAGAGCTTGAATAATTTTTGAAAGATTAATGGGCAATCCAGGTGTGCAAAGCTCTTAGAGACTTACCCGGGAAGGACTCACAGCTGTAATTTCTGCCAAAGGTGATTGTAACATATATTGACTTGTGTGTGTGTGTGTGTGCGTGTGAATAGTTATGTAAATGAGATATTTCTGTATTTCATATTCAATAAATTTGCAAACATGTCTAAGAACATATGTTTACTTTGTCATTATTTGGTATTGTGTGCAGATAGGTGAATTCAGGCTGTAGCACAACAAAATGTGGAATAAGTCAAGGGGTATGAATACTTTCTGAATGCACTGTATGTATTGTAGTGGGGTAATGTGTATGCTGGGAGTCGGGAAGCAAGTTCAGAGAGTGTATTTAAAAAAGAAAATTGAACATAGACCAAAACAAGAAAACCGGGTGGCCTTCAGCCATGAACACTGGAACAGAAACAATATCGCCTGGGGAAAGAACCAAAGGGAGTGACAGATATAGGGAAGGTAATCAGGCAGATGATGGAGTCCAGGTGAATCTGATGAGGCGCTGGTGACAGGTGTGCGTAATAATGAGCTGCTTGGTGACTTCGAGCACCGGAGAGGGAGTATGCGTGACAAGCGGTGCTGTGTGGCTTAGATAGTAAGCGCATGTCACTAGCAACACCAGAGTAGTGGGTTTGATTCCCACTTGGTTCATGACTCGTTGTCGTCACTTTGGATAAAACACTTGCTACGTAAATGGTATGTATTACAGCATTGGCCAATGCATTTTCAGTTAAACAGTGTGAAAAGACCCCAGCAACATTATTTTGGATGCATGTTTACTGCATAGGGCATGCATTACATGCAAGTACATCTCTGATCTTGTCAATATCAGATTTTGTTTCAACTTGCTGTGAAGTAAAATCACAATAGTTATGATAACACATTACAGTAAATCATACTTTTATATATTTATTCAAACATCGATTTTCATTAAATAGTTCAAAATCTGTTGTAGACAAACCCGTTTAAAATGTATAGGTTTACCAAAGGTTAAGTGATTATTGATTAAGAGAGGTCGGATTAAGTTATAGTAAAATGTATTTTAACAAATGAGAAGACAATCATATCAAAAATGATGTGAGCATTGCGAAAAGCAATTACTTCATATTAACGTGTATTGCAATGTGAAACATGTGTTTCTAGATAAAACACTAAGTTTGGTTAAAGTGACTGATTTTATGTCTTGTACTTAGTCAATTGAAGATGTACTTAGAGTTTTGTAACAACTGCCTTTTTGATGATCTGTTTTGAGTTTTGTTGTAAGCGTTGTGAAAAAGTACCACATACTTGTGAAAATGGTACCAAAGCAGTTGAAGAAAAAAAACAATGTCAAAGTTTAACCGGACAAAGTCGCTGCCACATTAGATTTACTGGTGAGAGCGACAGAATGTAACGCATGAATAGTTGTCTTTAGAGAGGGATTCATTCCCTGACTAACCCAAAAAGATTATCATGGACCAGGATGTCTTGCTCCCAGGCAGATTAAATAACTTTTTTGCCCGCTTTGAGGACAATACAGTGCCACTGACACGGCCTGCAACGGAAACATGCGGTCTCTCCTTCACTGCAGCTGAGGTGAGTAAGACATTTAAACGTGTTAACCCTCGCAAGGCTGCAGGCCCAGACGGCATCCCCAGCCGCGCCCTCAGAGCATGCGCAGACCAGCTGGCCGGTGTGTTTACGGACATATTCAATCAATCCCTATACCAGTCTGCTGTTCCCACATGCTTCAAGAGGGCCACCATTGTTCCTGTTCCCAAGAAAGCTAAGGTAACTGAGCTAAACGACTACCGCCCCGTAGCACTCACTTCCGTCATCATGAAGTGCTTTGAGAGACTAGTCAAGGACCATATCACCTCCACCCTACCTGACACCCTAGACCCACTCCAATTTGCTTACCGCCCAAATAGGTCCACAGACGATGCAATCTCAACCACACTGCACACTGCCCTAACCCACCTGGACAAGAGGAATACCTATGTGAGAATGCTGTTCATCGACTACAGCTCGGCATTCAACACCATAGTACCCTCCAAGCTCGTCATCAAGCTCGAGACCCTGGGTCTCGACCCCGCCCTGTGCAACTGGGTACTGGACTTCCTGACGGGCCTCCCCCAGGTGGTGAGGGTAGGCAACAACATCTCCTCCCCGCTGATCCTCAACACGGGGGCCCCACAAGGGTGCGTTCTGAGCCCTCTCCTGTACTCCCTGTTCACCCACGACTGCGTGGCCACGCACGCCTCCAACTCAATCATCAAGTTTGCGGACGACACAACAGTGGTAGGCTTGATTACCAACAACGACGAGACGGCCTACAGGGAGGAGGTGAGGGCCCTCGGAGTGTGGTGTCAGGAAAATAACCTCACACTCAACGTCAACAAAACTAAGGAGATGATTGTGGACTTCAGGAAACAGCAGAGGGAACACCCCCTATCCACATCGATGGAACAGTAGTGGAGAGGGTAGCTAGTTTTAAGTTCCTCGGCATACACATCACAGACAAACTGAATTGGTCCACTCACACTGACAGCGTCGTGAAGAAGGCGCAGCAGCGCCTATTCAACCTCAGGAGGCTGAAGAAATTCGGCTTGTCACCAAAAGCACTCACAAACTTCTACAGATGCACAATCGAGAGCATCCTGGCGGGCTGTATCACCGCCTGGTACGGCAACTGCTCCGCCCTCAACCGTAAGGCTCTCCAGAGGGTAGTGAGGACTGCACAACGCATCACCGGGGGCAAACTACCTGCCCTCCAGGACACCTACCCCACCCGTTGTTACAGGAAGGCCATAAAGATCATCAAGGACATCAACCACCCGAACCACTGCCTGTTCACCCCGCTATCATCCAGAAGGCGAGGTCAGTACAGGTGCATCAAAGCTGGGACCGAGAGACTGAAAAACAGCTTCTATCTCAAGGCCATCAGACTGTTAAACAGCCACCACTAACGCTGAGTGGCTGCTGCCAACACACTGTCATTGACACTGACCCAACTCCAGCCATTTTAATAATGGGAATTGATGGGAAATGATGTAAATATATCACTAGCCACTTTAAACAATGCTACCTTATATAATGTTACTTACCCTACATTATTCATCTCATATGCATATGTATATACTGTACTCTACATCATCGACTGCATCCTTATGTAACACATGTATCACTAGCCACTTTAACTATGCCACTTTGTTTACTTTGTCTACACACTCATCTCATATGTATATACTGTACTCGATACCATCTACTGTATGCTGCTCTGTACCATCACTCATTCATATATCCTTATGTACATGTTCCTTATCCCCTTACACTGTGTATAAGACAGTAGTTTTGGAATTGTTAGTTAGATTACTTGTTGGTTATCACTGCATTGTCGGAACTAGAAGCACAAGCATTTCGCTACACTCGCATTAACATCTGCTAACCATGTGTATGTGACAAATAAAATTTGATTTGATTTGATTTGATTTGAACCATTAGCATCTCTGCTATGTTATTCCTATTTTAAGTCGCGCATGTGATTATATTACCTTCCTGCAGTAGGGCAGCTAAACCAAACCAGATGTTTGTGTGTTTTGGGGTAGGTGTTTTTCATCTCACACTGTCTTCTAATGCTGTGAGGTTGAGGCAAACCATCTGATGTCAGGGTCGTCTTCTCCCCTTCAATTTTCCCCATGATTCTGTTCACCGGATCCTTGACGGGATGGCAACATGGTATAGGGGTCATAGGGGTCACACGAAGAGTGTCAACATCGTTGATGCCCTATTTCGACTGGGCAGCTTTATTGTCCTTCCCATTCTGTCTTGTGTTTTGTGTTTCTAATGGGCTCTTCTTCTTCGGTAATGTACTGAGCTTCCACTTGGGGGAAGTATCTGTAATATAATGGAGTCTGACTGTTACAGACTGGGGAAAGGGAAACGTCTGCACAGGTTCCACTGACCTGTTTTAAGCAGTTATAGGCTAGGCTAATTTGCTAACATCTGTAACAGTGTCAATGCTCTTGTAACATAAACAGCTTTGTGGTGGAATGCACAATGCATATTCACAGACCTCAACCGGCTGCGATCAGTCATTTGTGTGGATGGATTCAGAGATAGATCATCTGTAAGCGCCTGCTGGAGAAGGCAATTAACTGTAGAGTCCACCAGGGAGTTGATGTGAAATGGGGAGCATTCATCCACTGTTTAAAAAACAATACACCACGTGGACATGCTTCCTCATATCCAGCCAAGAAGCTATTTATTGTCAGCGTTCTAATTGGTTACATGTTTTGACATGTTTTTTATAGAGACACACAGCTTTTTCCCAGCCTCATTGAGATTCTGCATGACTCAATCATTCTGATTGCTTTTGACACCAACATGATTAAGGTTGTAAAAAAGAGTATGCAAATTAAATGGTACGATCTTGGTAATCAGAGAATTGGCCAGAAATCAGGGTGAAATATGCAGAGCTGTGGCCAAAGCTGAGAATCGAAGATATTGTGAATTGAATTATTTTTTAGTTGCCCTAACATTTTTAGCTGCCCCAAACCTTTACTGATAAGAACATAAACTTGGTCCAAAATGTGTCTAGAAAAGGCATATTTCATAGTTCTAGTAAAGGGTATTCTTTCCCTGCAGCAAATGCTACTCTTTCAGCATGCTGTGAGTAAATGGGAGTAGAAGAGAGGGGGCAGGCAGGCAGGCAGGCAGGCAGGCAGGCAGGCAGGCAGGCAGGCAGGCAGGCAGGCAGGCAGGCAGGCAGGCAGGCAGGCAGGCAGGCAGGCAGGCAGGCAGGCAGGCAGGCAGGCAGGCAGGCAGGCAGGCAAAATTCTGCAGCCTTCTGAACTGAAAGGCTTTTGCTTGGGCCCGTTAACAGTAAGTTTCAGCCTGTGTTTGTGGCTAGTGACCTGCTACTTCATTCCAGCATGCATCACTAACCCCTCTGAGGGATAAAGAGAGTGAAAGACTTGCACAGATGGAGAGAAGAGGAATGAAAGAGAGGAAGAGATTATCTATAGCCCCATTTATACCTGCCGCTAACATGCGTCCTGATATTGTCCTGATCTTGTCTGTTAACAAAATAAGATATGACCTGTTTAAAATTGTGGGCACAGTCAGAATGTGGACAAGATCAGGACAAAGGACACACACGGTTTAAACGGGGCTTTAGAGCAGGAGAGAGAATGGCGCATGGCGCTTGTAACGCCAGGGTAGTGGGTTCGATCCCCGGGACCACCCATACGTAGAATGTATGCACACATGACTGTAAGTCGCTTTGGATAAAAGCGTCTGCTAAATGGCATATATTATTATATTATTATTATTATATTATTATATTATATTATATTATTATTATTATTATTATTATTATTATTATTATTATATTTATTATTATTATTTATTATTATTATTATATTATTATTATTATTATTATTATTATTATATATTATTATTATTATATTATTATTATTATTATATAATATGGTTATAATACTGTAGAGGATGGTAAGGAGAGTGAGACGTAATCAGTGGCCAAGAACGTTAGACTGAAACCTCTCATCAACTGGTCATGACCCTGCAACCAGCGGTCAGAGGGGTTCACGCGCACGCATACGCACGCATATACACAGCCATACACACACTCCCTCCCTGTTCTATTCCAGTGCTGTTAGCTATAATTGGTGAACCATTAGTTACTTATTAGCAGAGAGAGTGGGCGGTGTAATTATTAAAGTAGCCAAGCATGGAATGTGGTCTGTAGCAACCAACTGAGATAGTGTCGCAAAGTGCCCCTGTCTTTTAAGAAGGAGCGTTAGCATAATGGAAAATTACTACTTTCACTTTACTACTCCAACAAGAAATGTCAAAGCTGTTAGATACAAGCAGCAGTGGAGTTTAAGAGCTTCACAAAAAGCTAAATACACACTATGAACATTGCAACAGTACATAACTCTCATCCAATCCAAACAGACACGTTCAACTTATTATTCTAATGGATTATGCTCATCCAGTACAGTGCAGTATGTCTGCTGGTTTTGAGTGAATGATTATGGATATACTCTATTTAGAGTGAGCCATCACACATGTGTTTTTCCCCCTTTACCCTCTTTTCAAAGTGATGCTATGTAATGATGTGGTGTGTGTGTGACATCACATCCTCTTCAAATATTTTTGGGGGTTAAACGTCAACCTTGGGCCTAAATGCTTTTTTTTAATAAAGAAGAAACGGCCACGTTTAACAGTATACATCACGAAGACACAGACAGCCAATCCATGTCAGGCTAACCTCCTGTATTGTGTTTATTTGGTGGCTTGTGGCCTCAGAGAAAAACAGCCCACATGGCTTACATTGACTGCAGACAAGAGGAATGACTGGCTTTCACATCCGCTTTTGATTAGACTCCTTCTCTGGGTTTGTCCTTTTTAAGTCAACATTAGAGTAAAAGGGGCCCGGTTTGGGTTTGGAGAGGGTTCAGCGAGGACTACAAATCACTGCAACTGATGTTGCTATAATAGATAGGCCCATGGGGGGCCATGGAACTAGCTAGGGGTTCAACCAGGATTCCTGGAAAACCAGGGAATTTATTGAACATTCTTGGAGTATTGCAACCCTACGTCTAGTTATCATACTGTACATCCCAGTGTTGCAGTTGAGGATACTTAATAAAGTTTATAGTATTTACCTAATTCCATGTAGTTACTCTAGCCTATTTCATTGTGGTAATAAGAATGTAATTACTCAATATAAGTTTTAGATACTTAACGTTGTGGCAGTTAAATAGCACTCAACACCCTCCCACAAGTGAATGCATTGCAATCAAATAGCATCCAGTTTAGTACTCATTCGGAAGATAGTGTAACGACTAGTCAAGGTGGGTGGAATCAGGCGCAGAGAGCAAATAATGAATAAAGGTTTATTCTCCGATGAACAATAATAAACACGGACAACCCAAAAATACAAACAGGGTGAAAATATCCAAAACAGGAAATAACCAGACAAACCGGAGAAATAAAACACAAAACACCAACAGCCGAAACGAAATGTCAAAAACAAACAATCCCGCACAAAACAAGGGCGGGACAACCTACATTATATACAGATACTAATTAACTAACACACAGGTGAAAACAATCAGACAAAACCAACAGATAACCGAAAAGGGATCGGTAGTGGCTAATAGGACGGTGACGACGACCGCCGAGCACAGCCCGAACGGGCAGGAGAGCCAACCTCGGCGGAAGTCGTGACAGATAGGACTGTTGTGGGAAAAAAGATGAGGATGGAGTTGGTTGTTTGTCAGTGTGACCTCAAGTCTTAATGGGCCACTGCAGTCAAAAATGTTATTTTCCTGTGTTATATATTCACACTATGAGTTTGGAATAATACTAATAATTTTGATAATGGCCTTTTAGTGTAAGAGCTGTTTGAAAAGACGGCCTGAAATTTCAGCCTGTTTTGGTGGGATGTTTTAGCCTGCCTGGTGACATCATTAATTGTCCAATAAGAAAGTGTTATGCTGGTGAATGAGGACCCAAAAGCGACTTAACGAAAACAGAGTCATTATTCCAGTATAGGACAAAAGTAATACTCCTGGAAATATCAAGGATCAAACAAAACAGGAAAAACTTAAATCCACTCGTAGTAGCGAGGACAGACTGGAGACTCGACCACAGACTGCAGGTTGCTTCGGGAAGGCACCGGTCGTAGCTGTCACTGACACCTGCTTACACGCAGCATCTGAAGAAGGTAAATCACGACAGGGCGAAACAAGGACACAGAACAGCGAACATCATACAAGGATCCGACAAGGACAGAAGCGGAAAACAAGGGGAGAAATAGGGACTCTAATCAGAGGGCAAAATAGGGGACAGGTGTGAAAAGAGTAAATGAGTGAGTTAGAATGAGGAACAGCTGGGAGCAGGAACAGAACGATAGAGAGAGAGAGAGAGAGAGAGGGAGGGGGAGAGAGAGGGATAGAAAGAGGGAACGACCTAATAAGACCAGCAGGGGGAAACGAACAGAAGGGAAAGCACAAAGACAAGACATGACAATATATGACAAAACATGACAGTACCCCCCCACTCACCGAGCGCCTCCTGGCGCACTCGAGGAGGAACACTGGCGGCAACGGAGGAAATCATAGATCACAAACGGTCCAGCACGTCCCGAGAAAGAACTCCTCTCCTCAGGACCGTAACGGAAGACGATGAAGAGGGAATCTAGGGCTACTACTCTAAAAGAATGAGACACGGGTAGAGAACTGTAAGCGTTAGAGCAATCAGGACCAAACAGGCCAGGAGAGTAACAACTAGGGACAGACTGAGACACAGCAAGGCTAAGACCAGGAACAGGAGAGAGGCAGTGGCTGTGGACAGACTGGGACACAGCAAGGGCAGGAGCAGAAGCAGAAAAAAAGTTACCAGACTTATTCTGCGCGCAGTCCGAACAAGCAGCCACGAAACGGCGCGTGTCACGCTCCTGAGTAGGCCACCAAAACCGCTGGCGAATAGAAGCAAGCGTACCCCAAACGCCGGGGTGGTCAGCTAACTTGGCAGAGTGCGCCCACTGAAGAACAGCCAGACGAGTAGAGACAGGAACGAAAAGAAGGTTACTAGGACAAGCGCGCGGCGACGGAGTGTGAGTGAGTGCTTGCTTAACCTGTCTCTCAATTCCCCAGACAGTCAACCCGACAACACGCCCATCAGGAAGAATCCCCTCGGCATCGGTAGAAGCCACAGAAGAACTAAATAGACGGGATAAAGCATGAGGCTTGGTGTTCTTAGTACCCGGGCAATAAGAAATAACGAACTCGAAACGAGCGAAAAACAACGCCCAACGAGCATGACGCGCATTAAGTCGTTTGGCAGAACGGATGTACTCAAGGTTCTTTTGGTCAGTCCAAACGACAAAAGGAACGGTCGCCCCCTCCAACCACTGTCGCCATTCTCCTAGGGCTAAACGGATGGCGAGCAGTTCGCGGTTAGCCACATCATAGTTACGTTCCGACGGCGACAGGCGATGAGAAAAATACGCGCAAGGGTGGACCCCATCGTCAGTATCGGAGCGCTGGGACAGAATGGCTCCCACGCCCACCCCCGATGCGTCAACCTCGACAATGAACTGTTTAGTGACGTCAGGTGCAACAAGGATAGGAGCGAATGCAAAACGCTTCTTGAGGAGATCAGAACAACAATCATACGACCGGTGAGGAGGAAGGGAGTTGGTTCTGGACCGACTGAAGACCGTGCGCAGATCATGATATTCCTCCGGCACTCCTGTCAAATCACCAGGTTCCTCCTGTGAAGAGGGAGCAGAAGAAACAGGAGGAATAGCAGACATTAAACACTTCACATGACAAGAAACGTTCCAGGAAAGGATAGAATTACTAGACCAATCAAAAGAAGGATTATGACACACTAGCCAGGGATGACCCAAAACAACAGGTGTAAAAGGTGAACAAAAAATCAAAAAAGAAATGGTCTCACTATGGTTACCAGATACTGTGAGGGTTAAAGGTAGTGTTTCACATAATATACTGGGGAGAGGACTACCATCCAAGGCGAACATGACCGTGGGCTCCCCTAACTGTCTGAGAGGAATGTCATGTTCCCGAGCCCAGGCTTCGTCCATAAAAAAGCCCTCCGCCCCAGAGTCTATTAATGCACTGCAGGAAGCTGCCGATCCGGTCCAGCGTAGATGGACCGGCAAGGTAGTACAGGTACTTGACGGAGAGGACAGTCTAGTAGCGCTTATCAGTCGCCCTCCACTTACTGATGAGCTCTGGCCTTTAACTGGACATGAAATGACAAAATGACCAACGGAACCGCAATAGAGACAGAGGCGGTTGGTGATTCTCCGTTCCCTCTCCTTAGTCGAGATGCGAATACCCCCCAGCTGCATGGGCTCAACACCGGGACACCGGGCTCAACAACAAAGGAGGACGTTATGGACGGTAGAGGCATGGAGTATACGACGTGGGAAGAAATCGACAGGTGGGCGGCCGACCCAGAGCGAGTGCAGGAGCCCCCCTGGGATTCGCTTCAGCAGTGCGAAGAGGGCTATAGATGAATGGAGTCGAAAAGGAAAACACGGCGACGCAGAGCGAATACCGAAAGTAACCCCCAAATATTTATTAGGGGAGAGCGCAGAGAGAGAGTGGCTGAGTCAGGAGTTAGACCTGAGCCTACTCTCCCTGTTAATCGTGAAGAGCAGTTGCAGTGGGAGAGGCTGCACCACTTGGAGAATTGGACATGGGAGGAGGAATTAGACGGTAAAGGACGCTGGGCTCAGCCTGGAGAATATCGCCGTCCCAATGAAGAAATAGAAGCAGGAAAAGCGGAGAGGCGCAGGTATGAGGAGGCAGCACGGCGACGCGGTTGGAAGCCGGAAAAGCAGCCCCAAAAAATTATTGGGGGGGGCTAGAAGGGAGAATAGTTATGCCAGGTAGGAGACCTGCGCATACTCCCTGTGCTCACCGTTGGGCTAGAGAGACCGGGCAGGCACCGTGTTATGCTATGGAGCGCACGGTGTTTCCAGTGCGGGTGCAGAGCCAGGTGCGGCACATACCAGCCCTTCCTATTGGCCGGGCTAGAGTGGGCTTCGAGCCAGGTAAGCTTGGGCAGGCTCGGTGCTCAAGAGCTCCAGTGCGCCTACACGGTCCGGTCTATCCAGAGCGACCTCTACACACCAGTCCTCCGGTAGCAGCTCCCCGCACCAGGCTTCCTGTGCGTGTCCTCGATCCAGTACCACCAGTTCCAGCACCACGCACCAGGCCTCCAGTGCGCCTCGCCTGTTCAGCTCAGCCAGCGCTTTTCTCCTCTCCTGCGCTGCCGGAGTCTCCCGCCTGTTTAGCGCAGCCAGAGCCTTTCTCCTCTCCTGCGCTGCTGGAGTCTCCCGTCTGCCCAGCGCCGCCAGTCTGCCCAGTGCTCCCAGTCTGCCCAGCGCCGCCAGTGCTCCCAGTCTGCCCAGCGCCGCCAGTGCTCCCAGTCTGCCCAGCACTCCCAGTCTGCCCAGTGCCGCCAGTGCCTCCAGTCAGCCCAGCGCCGCCAGACAACCAGTCTCTTCCAGATCTGCCAGACAACCAGTCTCTTCCAGATCTGCTTGTCAACCTGAATCTTCCAGTTCCGCCAGCCAGCCAGGATTTACCGGAGCCTACTACCTGCCTGAGCTTCATCTCAGTACTGGGCTTCCTCTCAGTACTGGGCTTCCTCTCAGTAGTGGGCTTCCTCTCAGTACTGGGCTTCCCCTCAGTCCCGAGCTGCCCCTCTGTCCCGAGCTGCCCCTCTGTCCCGAGCTGCCCCTCTGTCCTGAGAAGCCCCTCTGTCCCGAGCTGCCCCTCTGTCACGAGCTGCTCCTCAGTTATGTGGGGATCTGGGTGAGGACTATTAGGCCATGGTCGGCGGAGAAGGTGGATTATCCCAGGACGCGAAGGGGAGGCAATAGGACATTTATGGAGTGGGGTCCACGTCCCGAGCCAGAACCGCCACCATGGACAGACGCCCACCCGGACCCTCCCTATGCTCTTGAGGTGCGTCCGGGAGTCCGCACCTTAGGGGGGGGGTTCTGTCACGCCTTGGTCATTGTATTTTGTGTTTTTGTTATATGTTTGGGTAGGCCAGGGTGTGACATGGGTTTATATGTTGTGATTCGTATTGGGGTTTGTATTATTTGGGATCGCGGCTGATTAGGGGTGTTGTTAGGCTTGGCTGCCTGAGGCGATTCTCAATCAGAGTCAGGTGCTTGTCGTTGTCTCTGATTGGGAACCGTATTTAGGTAGCCTGAGTTCGCTTTGTATTTTGTGGGTGTTTGTTCCTGTCTCTGTGTTGTAGTCACCAGATAGGCTGTAATTAGTTTCACGTTCCGTTCTGTTGTTTTTGTATTTCAGTTATTTCATGTACCGCTATTCTGTTAATTAAAGTCATGAGTAACCTACACGCTGCATTTCGGTCCGACTTCCTTCATTCAACAGACGGACGCCAGATAAGAATGGCTACATTGGACATTTTTAAAGGTTTAAAACATGCAAGCAAAGGAAAGGACTTAAGCCCAATTATTTATATATATACTAGATGACCGAAAGGGTGCGATGTTTTGAAGCCACCGGGCCTCCATCTTGACACTCCCCCACCTTCGTAAAAAATATTTTGTAAGCTATAGAAATGCAATTGTAAATATCTACATTAGTTTTTGCCACATATATTCTATTACAGACACCTACCTTCATGCATACTTTTACATTACATTATGTGAGCTAAAAAAATATATAAAACACTTCCTTAAAGTATAATTTTGTGAAAGTACAGAAAAGAAAATGCCTTCAAAGCCTCTCATTGGCAAATTCATTGCATCAGATATCCAGGGTTTATATACATCAGTGGTTAAGCCATAAGAAGGTAAATAAACTCACTGCATATATATGCTTTGTGGTGGTGAATGATGTCTCTCCAAGCACCACTGGATAAGTTTACAGTGATTCAGGTTTCATAGCACCTTAATGGTCTATCTTTTAAATGATACTCGACTGTCTTTTTATGAATTAACACTGACTGTCACACACACACATGATTTGTGTCAAACATTTGAGTGTCAATAAGTATGAGAATTGTAGAAGAAACACATGGTTCGAATTAAAAAGTGAAAATTCAGTTTGACTACTTCTGTCTTAACGGTCCATAGTTTATAATGCACACTATTGTTTTGCTCTAGACACGTGCACAACGTACGTACACACCCACATACACGCAGATGCACACAGACATCCTCTCTCTTCTCGTTTTCCCTCTCTCTCACACACACACACACAGCTCTGTCTCTCTGCTGCCTTTGATGTTTCCCCTCATGCACTGTGGGTCCCATTTGATCGACAACATGAGAAATCTGGAGCGTCGCTCCATCTCTCACACCTGTTTTCAATTCAGACTGCAGACAGAAACAGTCGATTATTTCTCACAATCAGTTTTCGTTCCGATTCAGCCGCTATTAGTCATGTCTGGAGAGGGTTAGTTTACCTGTGTGTTAAATATGATGGATTGATTCTAAAATGATTCAAGACCAATAATTAATACAACTGTATGATTTCTTTCTGCAATTTGGACACCTACCTTGCTTAAAAAGTTGATTTCAAATAGGTTCAATATGTTTGGGACTCCATGACATGAGTAATGTCTGGCTGTTAAGTTTTCTATTTAAGCTGTGGAAAATACTGGGTATTTCATGTATGATGGTTGTCAGGATGGTGGGGTCAGTTTTAAAGCTGTCTAGTTTTTTTGTTTTTTTAAAGCAAGAGGGAGAATCAACCTCTTACAAAATTTGTGAATTTTTATTTGGCTTTGAAAAAAACAAGAATACACTCATTGTTGTTCTACAATACATGTGAAGTCAAACAATTCACCAAGCATTGCATGGCGAAGTGAAAATAAAGCAGAGGTATTTCAGTGACCGACCGCTTTGCTGCCAAATCTCTGAAACACTTCATTGTGTGTAAATGTTTGGGGGACAGAACATGCACAAAGGCAATTAAGAATGCTATGCATAGACAGCACTCCCACAGGGCCAAGAGTATTGAGGCTAAAGCACAACATACATTATGCAGTTAACGGTTAACATATTGTTGCTACATAAAACCTGATTTGTGTGAATTATCAAATGTAAAGATGATAATAATCTGAGGATAAACTTTCCCTACACCATTTATGTAAGTATATGTAATGTATACTACACTTATACTGTAGTTCCATGGTCACATAAATATTTGTAACATAATTCTATTGTTTGACATACATGTATCCTAGAAGCACAGTATTGACACAACTGTGATTGTTTTATCAAAAGAGATTGAAGTACAATTCTGTTTATGAAGTAAGGTATGTTTCCAATAGTATATCGATACATTTATTTCCAATGTTACTCTATTATTATTTTAAGTGACATAAAATTCAGAATAAGTTATTGAAAATATGAAATAAAAATAACAGCTTGGTGAAAGTTAAATAATACATTTTAAAATATTTAAATGCTCTTTTATCAAAATACTCTGTAATACACACGCATTGAAAGGCAACATTTCATATTCATGTGCAGGAAATTGATGGAATAAGATATAGCATAATAAAAAGCATAACAAACATTATAAACACACACACATCATTCAGCTTACTTCATACAAAATAATTGGTCACTGCTCAACCAGCCGAAGTACTTCGAGCAACATCAGTACTTGTCATCCCCCCCAAAAAAAATCAATGAATCAACAAAGTATCAGTCATAAGATACAAACAACATTAACATGACAAAAATGTTAACATTAGACAAAACACAACCTTCCATTTCAAAAAAGTTCCTCTACCTTGGAAGCACCTGTGACGTTAAGTGAGGTTCCAAATTTGCTCTGTGATTTGAAATTGTGCGAAACCATGTTTGTTTCTAAAACGTGTTGACAAAATGTGACAAAGTAAACAACAAAAAAGGTCCTCTTTTTGGATCACAACGCCACCCAGAGGATGGATATGTTAGTGCCTCCCTTGTGGGTGATCTGGTTAACACGACCACGTACGCAGTCCAATGTCACATAGATGGCTGTACCGTTTTGGACCTGGAAGGAGGCCCTCAGGCCCACGTTGGCCCACTCGCTGCCCTCAGGCATGTGCCCAGAAATCTGCTGGGCCACGGGTGTAGCCTGTCCACCCTCCCCGCTGCCCCCCTGCCGGTGCAGAGTGAGCTTCACCACGTTACAAGAATGGATCAGCTTCAGGTTGAGGGCCACGTTAGCTGTCCCGTCCCCCCAGAAGACAAAGTTCTTTTGGGCGTTGGGTTCCCCAGAATGGGCCAGGCGCACTTGGTCTGATTCTGGGCTGACCTGCTGGAAGAGGAGGGCTTTGTTGCGGACGACTCCAGAGGGAAGGCCTGTCCTGGACACTGTGGCAGTCAGGGCAGAGGAGACAGCTGAGGGGATCCAGATAAGGCTCAGTATACTGATCCCAGTACTGTCTCCAAAGTAGCGGATATTACACTGGGATGGGGATAGGATCTCGAAACTAAGCGAGTGCCCACTATCCACCCTGACAGCCCCAGAAAGGGTGATGGATGTGTCCCTGTAGTTGACGCCCGACTTGAATGCCTGCATCAATTCCTGGTTGGTCCCATTGCGGTTGGCGTAGGCCACCAGAGAGAAGCCCTCTCGGATGCAGGTATGGCCCATGGAGTACAGCGCTTGCTGTAGGACAAATTTAACCACGCCACTCTCTGTAAAGCGCACCCCGCGGCTGTCGTGGGTCAACCCCACCATGTAAGGGTCAGAGACGGAGGTGATGCGGAAGGTTGGACGGTAGTTGGTCTGGTAGTGGGCTGACATTGACATCTGTGCTGTCATGGCCACGGCTCCAGTATCGTGGGACAGCCAGAGCATGCTGAAGGAAGGCCCATTGAGTTCGTAGACATGAAGGTCCTTGCTCTGGTTGCAATGCTGGTTGGGACTCTTCAGGAACAGAGTCAGCATGTGGTTGGGCTCGACCTCTGCGATGCCACTAACACTAACTCCCTGGAAGTACTTCCCGTCTGGCTGCTCAATGCGGACCCCACTGAGGTCGTGGCCCTCCTCCTCTTGACTGCTGTTGAGTCGCATGCCCACCTGGAGGAAGTTCCTGCAATTGTGCTTTAGGGCAAAGTTATGGTCCAGCCACATCAAGCCGTGCTGCTGGAAGGATAGCCGGCCGGCATGGTTGGACAGCAAGTCTGTGGCTTCTTTGCTCTGGACATTGAGCTGGAGGCCAGGGAAGATGTGGCTGCCGAGAGCCCTGGCTGGGGGCAAGGTCACGGTGGCACCCCAGGACTGGGACATCAGGTTGTCTGTGAAGGGTCCACAGACAGAATCACTGGTGGCTGTACAGGGGATGGCAATGGGTTCTCCATTGCAGTCAGAACAAGCCTGGCACTCCGGAAGCTCCTGGTTGTAGAAGTAGTCATGGCCACATACTCCAGCAGCAGCCTCCCTTTCCGACATGCCCAGGCACCTGAACCCTCCTGCTCAGCATCAAACAACGACAAAGAGATGGGAGAAGGAGATCAGAAATATGAGCATGTGCCAAATTGCTTGATACTCTTAGTTGACTATTCAGTAAAAGGACTTCTGGAACCAGGATGGATATCATGTCTAATTACAAATTAGAAATGTTGTAAGCCTTACCTGGAGTGTTGAGGCACTTCACTCCCTGTCCACATAGGTTTGGTAATTCAAGGCATTCGTCTCTGTCCTGGCATATTCTGTCTGCATTGGGAGAGCACTGAGAGACCAGGAAGAAACCAGGTGGGCACATGGTACACTTTTCACACTGCGGCGGCTCCCTCTGGAAGTCACAGTAATCCTCCGGTCCACACGGGGCACCACACCCCAGCAGAGGGTGCGGAAGGTGGGCTTCCCCAACCACATCCATCAACTTAGCATCTACATCCATGTGCATGCCCTTGCGAACGGCATAGGACTTCTGCAGGTGGCTCCGAGCCTGGCTCTGGAGGCCTGCCAGGTGGCTCTCGAAGTAGCTCTGGAGCTCCCCTTGGAGGCCTTGGAAGGACACCTGCTTGACGGTGTCAGAGAGCAGGCCATACTGTGCCTTGACCACGTCCATCTGCTCATACATGCGGCGCTGCTGCTCCAGGATCTCCCGCTGCTGGGCCAACAGCGCCTCCTGCTGTTCGGTTAGCTTTTGCTGCAGGTCGCGGATGATCGTCTGCCCTGCCTGAAGGGCCTCTACCAGCTTCTCCTGCCCCTTAGCCAGTTGGAGGTGTAAGATGAGGGCATCCTCTGAAGGCACCTCATTCTCCCCTGTGAGATGGAATAGGGCAGGGTTTAACGTGTGTAGTAGTCAGAGATAGGATGTGGAACTATGTATAGCTAGCTATTAAACTGGAATCAAGTACTAATAATGTGCTCCTGTACTCTAAGATGATTAGACTTCAAAACAATTCAGCAAATCTTTACTGAAATTGTGGTTAATGCTAAGTTAAATATACTGTGAAATTATGATAATACAGTACATCCCTTTTTGAGATTAAATACTTAAAACAAAAATTTGTTAAACTATTTTGGCACAAAATCTAAAAGTCTAAAAGTAATGGAAGTTTCCTAGGCGGGCTTTTTATAGACATCAAAGCATTCTAAGTTCTTGACTGCCAGACATTTTTTAGTTCAATTGGACTGCAGTCAATGCATGCATAATCTTGGGTCTCAAACACAAGAAGATGGTTGCAATGATGCCTAATGTTTCGTGTTTAAATTAATCCCAAACAAATGTAAAGTAATTAAAGGAATATTATGTGATTTCCATTTCACCATGTCATTTCTAAACAAATCTACGTAGCCTATAAGACAATAATCACGATGAAAACCGCTTGTTCTGGAATGAGACTACTTTGGTTATTTTGCATACGCATTGTGTAAAGGGGTTCCAAATTACGCACACATCCACAGAGTTCAATCTGGCACGAGTTGGAACCCCTTTTACACACTATGCATCTTCCCTCGTCTGTCAATTACGCTGTTCTCAATAGACAGCCTACACTGTAGAGGTGTTACTGTGGATTTGACAGTAGATTACAGGCAGCTCGTGGCAAGTAAAACTCTGTATTTCATATTACAGTACAGTACACCTAATGTAATATAAATACGGCATCAAAGCAAGTACTGTGTAATTACTCAAAGTACAATACCATAAAATGTACTGTATTATACTGTAAAAAGCATGTTGGCTGCTAGGTAAAGTGTTTACACATTATAGTATATTAATTCATATTTGGGTATTTATATCACTTTCACTTCTATAGGTCTTACCAAAGGCTTCCAAACTGGCATCGACTACAGGGCAAAACAGTAGTGATGTTACGTTGAATGCTGGAGCTCCGAGGCATGTGTTGAAATCGCGAAGCAGTGTGCCGATGACTGTATCACTTTATCAGAAGCATGTGATCAATGATGTCTGAAGCTTTGCTGAACAACCACCTTATTGGTTTGGTATTTATTTGGCAGAAGACAAAGGCTACACTACGCTCACGCTATGGGACATCGTCTATAGTAATTTGGCAGCTCTAAATTATTTTGACCAGCAGGTGCCACTAGTGTATACTGTGTTGATCAAAGCCTTGAATGATGAACTTAAATCTCAATGCTTCAGGAAGCTTTGTACTCCCATCACTACAAAACGGACCAAAAGGACATGTTAAAGGCTTAATACTTGCTGCCCATCCAAATTGATGGGGAACTATAACCACATAGTACAGCATTCTCACATTCTCACATTCTCACTCGAGGGTGCAACAAATATAGCCTACTACAAGCCCAAACCTCATAATATGTTAATGAACCAAAAACAACAATACCATGCACCCACTAGTGGTCAAACGGTTATTAGTGCACCAAAGATATGGTATGGTATTGTATTCTGTGGGGTGGAATGACCATACCTTACGAAATACAGCAATGTTTTGCTATGCCCAAAATATTTTCCCACAATGCACCATAATGTACAGTATGATGCAGTAAAATATTTCAGAGTATTTTACTGTTTATAATACCCCAAATGACCATATAATTTACAGTTTTCTGTTACTGTGTAGTATTTTAAGGCATTATAACACTAATAATAATATATTTCATATACAATTGATGTGTGGGTATATACTAACCTGGTTTAATGTCACATGTGAGCTGCACTCCCAAAGGCGCACTGCCAAGTTCAGATGCAGGATATCCAAACTCTGGAAATTCTCCCAGAAACTGAGCAGCTCTGTCCGGCATATGGACAGGGGAAGGCTGGCTGGAAGCTGCGGCATCATCAGCCAGACAGCCCTCTCCCATACAATCTTTTGGACGGGGCTTTGGCCGTATCCTTAGTGGTAATTTACATTCGATTCCCTTGCAGTCTCTGGTGTCGTTAAAAGCGTGGAGCTGTTTCTGAGGAGTAACGCAATCCGCTCCAGTACATCCTGAAACGAAAACTTCAGACGTTTGCATCCTTGCGCTTTCTCTAACGCTGTCACTGTGCCTACCGCGCTGTGGTTGAACAACATACGTGTCTGTTGTGTCTCCTCTTGACTGAGAGCTGTGGTACACATGGTGCTGGCTGGGGACTGCCTGTCCCGATCTGCCCTGTGTTGTCGGGTTATATTGCCGCGGTGGTCTGGATGATCTACCCCCCAGGCATTGGGCTCCGACGCACGGTCTGGGATCCCCAGTCTCGCCACGGTGGCAGTGAGTCCCCCGGCATATCTCTGCGACACCTCTTACTGTGTCATGTAGTGATAACGAGTACACCAATAACAACAGCACTATTCTGGACAATGCCATTTTGCATTTGTTTATCTTCCTGGAGAAAATGAAAACGATTTAAATTTCAGCATCGTTTCGCTCTTATGACACCAGTGTGCAAAAATGTCACATTTTGGATAGATAAGCTTATTTGATTAAATTATATTTGGTTTAGTCTGGATTCCCCCGTATGTATTTTCTTGTTTAACTATAACATTTAAAGTAAGCTACCTGAAATCCAGATATGACAAAGTAAACTCCAACAGACAAAACAATAGGGAACATTACCTGTGGCTCTGGTATTTGGTGTGGATGCCCTTTTTGAATGTCGTCAATAAGATAAGAAAACAATTTGAAACGTGCATCGCTCCCCTCACTCCATGTCTGACCCACTCTATGTCTGACCCACTCTGAAGGCTTCTGGAATAGAATGCTAGTATGTGACATTCCAAAGACTTAATTAGCATCAGGTTTCCCCAGCCGCAAATTAACCCTTCCCCTTCCTATTCTTCCTTCCTATCGGAACACACTAAAAACAAATGGTTCTATATAGTGCCAAATACGGGTTATTGGGCTTGTAAGAATAGCAGAATCGTTTCTGGTACTTTACACTCTTCAAATCAAATCCAGCTTCATTATATAGCACATTTCAGACATGGAATGCAACGCAATGTGCTCTACTGAAAGAAAAACAACACCAAAAAACATTGACAATAAAAACTGAAATATTTACTACACAACAAACATAAATGGATGTAAAACAAAAATAATAACGCAAACTGATTGAAGGAAAAACAAAGCTAAAAATGTGTGTTTCAAGATCTCTTTTGAATATGTCCACAGTTTCTGCCCCCCTCAGGTTCTCTAGAAGGCTATTCCAGGCTATATTGTATGTTTTGCAGTTGACTAATGGCTTTCTTGGGTAGACCAGATAGGAGAGCATTACAGTAGTCAAGCCTGCTTGTAATAAAAGCAAGGATGAGTCTCTCTGGATCAGCCTAAGAGAGAATTAGTGGTGACTCGAGGAAACCTGGAGATCCTCAAGGAACCCATGGAGGTCCTCAAGGAACCATTGCTAGTCAATGGTTCATATTTGCACCTTTGGTTAGTTGAGGGGTTTTTGAGGGACCTTTTAATGGTTCAATGTAGCAATGGGTTCTTGGAGGAACCCTGGAGTGGAGGTGTGGCTTAGTAAGGGCGTGGCTTTAAGATATATATATTTTTGGGCAACCTGTTAGAGTCAAAATCATTGCTGTTCATCTGTTCAGTTGTTTTTTTTTTCATTTATTTATTTCACCTTTATTTAACCAGGTAGGCAAGTTGAGAACAAGTTCTCATTTACAATTGCGACCTGGCCAAGATAAAGCAAAGTAGTTCGACAGATACAACGATACACAGAGTTACACATGGAGTAAAACAAACATACAGTCAATAATACAGTATAAACAAGTCTATATACAATGTGAGCAAATGAGGTGAGAAGGGAGGTAAAGGCAAAAAAGGCCATGGTGGCGAAGTAAATACAATATAGCAAGGTAAACACTGGAATGGTAGTTTTGTAATGGAAGAATGTGCAAAGTAGAAATAAAAATAGATGGGGTGCAAAGGAGCAAAATAAATAAATAAATTAAATTCAATAGGGAAAGAGGTAGTTGTTTGGGCTAAAATATAGGTGGGCTATGTACAGGTGCACTAATCTGTGAGCTGCTCTGACAGTTGGTGCTTAAAGCTAGTGAGGGAGATAAGTGTTTCCAGTTTCAGGTATTTTTGTAGTTCGTTCCAGTCATTGGCAGCAGAGAACTGGAAGGATAGGCGGCCAAAGAAAGAATTGGCCTTGGGGGTGACTAGAGAGATATACCTGCTGGAGCGTGTGCTACAGGTGGGAGATGCTATGGTGACCAGCGAGCTGAGATAAGGGGGGACTTTACCTAGCAGGGTCTTGTAGATGACATGGAGCCAGTGGGTTTGGCGACGAGTATGAAGCAAGGGCCAGCCAACGAGAGCGTACAGGTCGCAATGGTGGGTAGTATATGGGGCTTTGGTGACAAAACGGATTGCACTGTGATAGACTGCATCCAATTTGTTGAGTAGGGTATTGGAGGCTATTTTGTAAATGACATCGCCAAAGTCGAGGATTGGTAGGATGGTCAGTTTTACAAGGGTATGTTTGGCAGCATGAGTGAAGGATGCTTTCTTGCGAAATAGGAAGCCAATTCTAGATTTAACTTTGCATTGGAGATGTTTGATATGGGTCTGGAAGGAGAGTTTACAGTCTAACCAGACACCTAAGTATTTGTAGTTGTCCACGTATTCTAAGTCAGAGCCGTCCAGAGTAGTGATGTGAGGTGCAGGTAGCGATCGGTTGAAGAGCATGCATTTAGTTTTACTTGTATTTAAGAGCAATTGGAGGCCACGGAAGGAGAGTTGTATGGCATTGAAGCTTGCCTGGAGGGTTGTTAACACAGTGTCCAAAGAAGGGCCAGAAGTATACAGAATGGTGTCGTCTGCGTAGAGGTGGATCAGAGACTCACCAGCAGCAAGAGCGACCTCATTGATGTATACAGAGAAGAGAGTCGGTTCAAGAATTGAACCCTGTGGCACCCCCATAGACTGCCAGAGGTAGTTCTTTTGTTCTCTGGCAAATGCCAAACGTCCTGCAAAGTGTTGGGCTGTAAGCACAACCCCCACCTGTGGATGTCGGGCCCTCATACCACCCTCATGGAGTCTGTTTCTGACCGTTTGAGCAGATGGGAGGTCATTTTGCAGGGCTCTGACAGTGCTCCTCCTGCTACTCCTTGCACAAAGGCGGAGGTAGTGGTTCTGCTACTGGGTTGTTGCCCTCCTACGGCCTCCTCCACGTCTCCTGATGTACTGGCCTGTCTCCTGGTAGCGCCTCCATGCTCTGGACACTACGCTGACAGACACAGCAAACCTTCTTGCCACAGGTCGCATTGATGTGCCATCCTGGATGAGTTGCACTACCTGAGCCACTTGTGTGGGTTGTAGACTCCGTCTCATGTTACCACTAGAGTAAAAGCACCGCCAGCATTCAAAAATGACCAAAACATCAGCCAGGAAACATGGGAACTGAGAAGTGGTCTGTGGTCACCACCTGCAGAACCACTCCTTTATTGGGGGTGTCTTGCTAATTGCCTATAATTTCCACCTGTTGTCTATTCCATTTGCACAACAGCATGTGAAATTTACTGTCAATCAGTGCTGCTTCCTAAGTGGACAGTTTGATTTCACAGATGTGTGATTGACTTGGAGTTACATTGTGTTGTTTAAGAATTCCCTTTTTTTTTGAGCAGTGTAGATACTTTTGTACCTGTTTCCTCCAGCATATTCACAAGGTCCTTTGCTGTTGTTCTGGGATTGATTTGCACTTTTCGCCCCAAAGTACGTTCATCTCTAGGAGACTGAACGCGTCTCCTTCCGGAGCGGTATGATGGTCACGTGGTCCCATGGTGTTTACACTTGCATACTATTGTTTGCACAGATGAACGTTAGAAATTGCTCCCAAGGATGAACCAGACTTGTGGTGGTCTACAATTTATTTTCTGAGGTCTTGGCTCATTTCTTTTGATTTTGAAGGTAGGCCTTGAAATACATCCACAGGTACACCTCCAATTGACTCAAATGATGTCAATTAGCCCAGCAGAAGCTTCTAAAGCCATGACATCATTTTCTGGAATTCTCCAAGCTGTTGAAAGGCGCAGACAACTTAATGTATGTAAACTTCTGACCCACTGGAATTGTGATACAGTGAGTTGTAAGTGAAATATGTCTGTAAACAATTGTTTGAAAAATTACTTGTCATGCACAAAGTAGATGTCCTAACCGACTTGCAAAAACTATAGTTTGTTCACAAGAAATTTGTGGAGTGGTTGAAAAACAAGTTTTAATGGCTTCAACCTAAGTGTATGTAAACTTCCAAATTCAGCTTTATATATTGTTTTTTCTCACAATGTAGTGCATATACAGTGCCTTGCGAAAGTATTCGGCCCCCTTGAACTTTGCGACCTTTTGCCACATTTCAGGCTTCAAACATAAAGTATTTTTTTGTGAAGAATCAACAACACGTGGGACACAATCATGAAGTGGAACGACATTTATTGGATATTTCAAACCTTTTTAACAAATCAAAAACTGAAAAATTGGGCGTGCAAAATTATTCAGCCCCCTTAAGTTAATACTTTGTAGCGCCACATTTTGCTGCGATTACAGCTGTAAGTCGCTTGGGGTATGTCTCTATCAGTTTTGCACATCGAGAGACTGAATTTTTTTCCCATTCCTCCTTGCAAAACAGCTCGAGCTCAGTGAGGTTTGATGGAGAGCACTTGTGAACAGCAGTTTTCAGTTCTTTCCACAGATTCTCGATTGGATTCATGTCTAGATTTTGCTTTATGTTTTGGATCATTGTCTTGTTGAAAGACAAATCTCCATCCCAGTCTCAGGTCTTTTGCAGACTCCATCAGGTTTTCTTCCAGAATGGTCCTGTATTTGGCTCCATCCATCTTCCCATCAATTTTAACCATCTTCCCTGTCCCTGCTGAAGAAAAGCAGGCCCAAACCATGATGCTGCCACCACCATGTTTGACAGTGGGGATGGTGTGTTCAGGGCGATGAGCTGTGTTGCTTTTACGCCAAACATAACGTTTTGCATTGTTGCCAAAAAGTTCAATTTTGGTTTCATCTGACCAGAGCACCTTCTTCCACATGTTTGGTGTGTCTCCCAGGTGGCTTGTGTCAAACTTTAAACAACACTTTTTATGGATATCTTTAAGAAATGGCCTTCTTCTTGCCACTCTTCCATAAAGGTCAGATTTGTGCAATATACGACTGATTGTTGTCCTATGGACAGAGTCTCCCACCTCAGCTGTAGATCTCTGCAGTTCATCCAGAGTGATCATGGGCCTCTTGGCTGCATCTCTGATCAGTCTTCTCCTTGTATGAGCTGAAAGTTTAGAGGGACGGCCAGGTCTTGGTAGATTTGCAGTGGTCTGATACTCCTTCCATTTCAATATTATCGCTTGCACAGTGCTCCTTGGGATGTTTAAAGCTTGGGAAATATTTTTGTATCCAAATCCGGCTTTAAACTTCTTCACAACAGTATCTCAGACCTGCCTGGTGTGTTCCTTGTTCTTCATGATGCTCTCTGCGCTTTTAACGGACCTCTGAGACTATCACAGTGCAGGTGCATTTATACTGAGACTTGATTACACACATGTGGATTGTATTTATCATCATTAGTCATTTAGGTCAACATTGGATCATTCAGAGATCCTCACTGAACTTCTGGAGAGAGTTTGCTGCACTGAAAGTAAAAGGGGCTGAATAATTTTGCATGCCCAATTTTTCAGTTTTTGATTTGTTAAAAAAGTTTGAAATATCCAATAAATGTCGTTCCACTTCATGATTGTGTCCCACTTGTTGTTGATTCTTCACAAAAAATACAGTTTTATGTTTGAAGCCTGAAATGTGGCAAAAGGTCGCAAAGTTCAAGGGGGCCGAATACTTTCGCAAGGTACTGTGTTTTGTCTGCATTAGTTCTTCATTTGAGTATTTTGACAGTGAAAACTGTTAATATTAAACTTATGTACACGTGACCATGCATTGATAATAAACAGAGAGGGCACTATGCATAAATATTGAAGGAACTTTTTAATTTGCAGTATACATACTTAAGATGATGAACAGGAATGACATTTAAACTAACAGCTGACCAGAAATAACCATCTAAAAGCCACGCCTCCAATCTTATAGGCTGCCACCCGTACAATATATTATTAAAAACTTTCACAATTGAACCCCTCCCATCACAAATAGGTTCTGGTTTTAACCTTTACACAGGGGTTCTTCGAAGATCCTGTTCAGAGTGGTTCCTTAAGGAACCTTTTCAACTCGAAAGGTTCCGCCAGTGTGTCCGAACCATTACTTCTAAGAACATGAAGAGGTTCTAAATGGAACTTGTAAGGTTCTATAAAGAACCATTAAAAAATATTTTCTATAGCACCAAAAAAAAGGGTTCCGCTATGGTTACATCCATTTTTGGGGCTATATAAAACCCTTTTTATGGTTCTTGATAGAACCTTTAAGGAGAATGGTTCTATAAAGAACCTTTCTCAATCTCAAAGGTTCTTTGTAGAACCATATAGGGTGTTTTTTCTGGTTTAATAGTCATATTATGTTGTTCAAATTTCATTTATTTTATTATTGTGTTTAACAACAAGTTGAATAATGTGAGCTTTGGAACGACTGGGTGGTCCATGAGGAAAGACTAAAGAACTACTGACTTAATTAATCGTCCTCAAGAGAGTAGATAAAATGGAATGACACTCTCACTCAGTTGCACAAAAAGAGATGTGAAAAAAACACGCCCCAAAATATTCGATTGAGCCGCCCCTACATTTAAATGATCACTAAAAGAGGAAAGAACACATGTTTTAACTGCAAAAAACCATTGAAGGGCTCAAAGAGTTTTTGGGTCAGTATGGTTCCACATTGAACCAAAGGAACCATCATTTTTGAGTATCCTTAATGTCACTTTTTAAATTTAATTTGACCCCCTTTTCTCCCTAATTTCATGGTATTCAATTGTTAGTAATTACCATCTTGTCTCATCGCTACAACTCCCGTACGGGCTCGGGAGAGACGAAGGTCATGTGTCCCCCGAAACACAACCCAACCAAGCCGCACTGCTTCTTAACACAGCGCTCATTCAACCCGGAAGCCAATGTATTGGAGGAAACACCATGCACCTGGCAACCATGCACTGCAGCCAGCCCACCACAGGAGTCACTGGTGTGCCATGAGACAAGACTTACAGGCCAAACACTCCCTAACCCAGACAACGCTAGGCCAATTTTGCGTCGCACCACGGACTTCCCGGTCACAGCCGGCTGCGACAGAGCCTGGGCGCGAACCCAGAGTCTCTGGTGACTGCGATGCAGTGCCCTAGACCACTGCGCCCTTGAAGTCACTTTTTATGGCGCGTCCTTTGCGGTGTAACGTATATTTCCAATGCCAACGTGCCAATAAAATATTATTGTCAACATTGATTTTGTTAAATATAATGTACTAGCTATTATGCAAATGCATAACGAAGAGGAAATTAAATGTCTGAGCCTTTACTAACATCAATTTATAGCCAAGGCTACTAACTCTTATTGCACAGTTCATAGAAGCTGAAAGTATTTCTAGAACAACTTACCCTTTATTGACTGGCATGTCTCATTTGTCCTGAATGAACTCTCTGATGACCTTGTTGTCAACAGTGTTGTCCGAGGTGTCAGTAGGTTTTTGCTCTGGACATCTTTATTGTTGAGACAGCTGTTGCCCTTCCAATGTCTGTCACGTCAAACTCACCATGTCTAGGGTGGTGACTAGGGTAGTCAGGAAATGTCTATCTTTTGTTGAGGAGACCTTAGGTGAAAGTCAGGAATGTGAAACCTTAATATTGGACTTTCTCCCAATCTCATTAGTTAATTAGACTAGACTCTTGGGACTGGCTTGCATATCATGTAGTCATTAATATATATTAATATCTGATTTGAGTGAATATTTGAGACATTTTGTAGTACTGCCTATCAATAATTTTTACATAACCTTTACTTAACTAGGCAAGTCAGTTAAGAACAAATTCTTATTTACAACAAAGGCCAAACCCGGACGACGCTGGGCCAATTGTGCGCCACCCAATCACATCCGGGTGTGATACAGCCTGGATTTGAACCAGTGATGCCTCTTGCCTTAGACCACTGCGCCACTCGGGAGCACCCTAATAAATTCATACAGTACACACAGCTATAAATATATATTATTTGAGTGTTGTTTGCTCTTTTGATTGCTAATGAAATCTTGTTAGAATAGCTATTTTCCACATCAACTCAGCAAAAAAAGAAACGGCCCTTTTTCAGGACCCTGTCTTTCAAAGATAATTATTAAAAGTCCAAATAACTTCACAGATCTTCATTGTAAAGGGTTTAAACACTGTCTCCCATGCTTGTTCAATGAAACATAAACAATTAATGAACATGCATCTGTGGAACGGTCGACACTAACAGCTTACAGACGGTAGGCAATTAAGGTCACAGTTATGAAAACTTAGGACACTAAAGAGGTCTTTCTACTGACTCTGAAAAACACCAAAAGAAAGATGCCCAGGGTCCCTGCTCATCTGTGTGAACATGCCTTAGGCATGCTGCAAGGAGGCATGAGGACTGTAGATGTGGCCAGGGCATTAAATTGTAATGTCCGTACTGTGAGATGCCTGAGACAGAGCTACAGGGAGACAGAACGGACAGTTGATCGTCCTCGCAGTGGCAGACCACGTGTAACAACACCTGCACAGGATTGTTACATCCGAACATCATACCTGCAGGACAGGTACACGCTGGCAACAACAACTGCCTGAGTTGCACCGGAAACACACAATCCCTCCATCAGTGCTCAGACTGTCCGCAATAGGCTGAGAGAGGCTGGACTGAGGGCTTGTAGGCCTGTTGTAAGGCAGGTCCTCACCAGACATCACCGGCAACAACGTCTCCTATGGGCACAAATCCACCATCGCTGTACCAGACAGGACTGTCAAAATGTGCTCTTCACTGACGAGTTGCGGTTTTGTCTCACCAGGGGTGATGGTTGGATTTGCGTTTATCGTCGAAGGAATGAGCGTTACACCGATGCCTGTACTCTGGAGCAGGATCGATTTGGAGGTGGAGGGTCCGTCATGGTCTGGGGAGGTGTGTCACAGCAACATTGGACTGTGCTTGTTGTCATTGCAGGCATTCTCAATGCTGTGTGTTACAGGGAAGACTCCTCCTCCCTCATGTGGTACCCTTCCTGCAGGCTCATCCTGACATGACCCTCCAGCATGACAATGCCACCTGCAATACTGCTGGTTCTGTGCGTGGTTTCCAGCAAGACAGGAATGTCAGTGTTCTGCCATGGCCAGCGAAGAGCCCGGACCTCAATCCCATTGAGTACGTCTGGGACCTGTTGGATCAGAGGGTAAGGGCAAGGGCCATTCCCCCCCCAAAATGTCCCGGAACTTGCAGGTTTCTTGGTGGAAGAGTGGGGTGACACCTCACAGCAAGAGGTGTGTGGGGCGGCATGGTAGCCTAGTGGTTAGTGTTGCACTCATACCCAGAAGGTTGCAAGTTCGAATCCCCAAGCTAACAAGGTACTTATCTGTCATTCTGCCCCTGAACAGGCAGTTAACCCACAGTTCCTAGGCTGTCATTTAAAATTTGATTTTTAAAAAACTGACTTGCCTAGGTAAATAAATAAAGAACTGGCAACTCTGGTGCAGTCCATGTAGAGGAGCTGCACTGCTGTACTTAATGCAGCTGGTACGGACTGTTACACCAGATACAGACTGTTACTTTTGATTTGAACCCCCCTCCCTTTGTTCAGGGACACATTATTCAATTTCTGTTATTCACATGTCTGTGGAACTTGTTCAGTTTATGTCTCAGTTGTTGAATCTTGTTATGTTCATACAAATATTTACACATGTTAAGTTTGCTGAAAATAAAAGGAGTTGACAGTGAGAGGACGTTTCTTTTTTTTGCTGAGTTGAGTTATTTTGTCACAACACGATGAAAGGAAAAAATAGTCAGTCAATAGAGCAAAGTGATCAAATCCCTCACTGTTTCTGCCCAGACACTTTTAAACTTCTGCTCCTGCTGCTCCCCAATACATGTACTCCTGTAAACATTTAAGTGTTCAGACTTATCAGTCTTAAGAAAGGTTCAAGGTTGGTGGCAATGCCTACCCTCACACCACCCACCAAGTTCAGTAGCAATTAATATGAGACCAAAGGAAAGCTAATGTTACCTCGCAGTAGAGGGCGCTACTGCACACCTGGAAAACATATTTGTGTATGCATAACTTAATAAAACACTGACCTGGGTCTTTGTGTTGAATTACATTTTTACAGACACTTTATTGTATTTCAATGAATGTTTTAGGGTTTTCAAACTGCTTTTACGATTATCACACAGCACTTAGGTTTGGAAGGGCATTACTTGGAAAGCCAATGTGAGGTGTGGACTAGCACATAGCTTAAGAGAAATAACACACTGGAGACATAATAATAATGGTTTTAAAGTATGCCATCTTACCTTGCCTTTCATGTACGCCACAACCCTCACACCTTACCATCTGGCCTTTTGCAGTTATTTGAAACCTGGTATGGATTTTCACAACCGCTTTCCTGTACTGAAGGCAAGAGAGATCTTTGTCAAAGAGAGCTTTGTCTAATTCCATTTTTCTATTCAAACTGCCATTTCACTGTATCAAATCCTGCCTCCATTAAATGTGTGTTTAAGTTTGCTGTTGAAGCTGCACAGGCAATGGTCAGAAGTTAAGTTGTTGTTTCATGTTCCTACATCTCAGAAGCGTTATCTCAAACGTCTTCCTATTAGTCAGCTATAGATAAACAGAGTCAATGGTGCGGAAAGCCTGCTATTGTCAAGTGCTTTTAAATAGATCCTTAAAGCAATAGGTGAAACAACGCCAGCCGCCCCAGGGGCATTTATTCTTGAATTTGTTCCAAGGAAATGAGTATTCAACATTATGTAAAAAAATATATATACCTAAGAGGCATGCTTAGGTATACAGAAACACACACATATTTTTTACATGAAATTAAGCATAATGATTATGGCTGTAGATTGCAGGAAATATCAATTTCAGGTGTTTGAAAAAGTCTACATTATCTAGCTTCTGGACCACCCCCCCCCCCAAGCTATCCTCACATACTTTGTGCCCCCTCAGATTTTTGGGGTGCATGACACCACTGTGTGCATTGGAGGAAAAAACAGTGTAAAAAGTGTTTTTGTTGTTTTGATATGGTAAACGGATGTGGCAGTTTCACAGCTATGGATTCCAGCTGTAAAACACATGGTATGGGGATGCTATAGCAGGAACATAGCTCCCTCATCGTAGGGTTCATGGATGAAGCTGAAATCTGATGGATAGCTGACATCAACCATATACCGGCGAGGGTGACAACACAGTTTTTATTTACCCTCACCGCTGACCACCTCCACCCAGTCAATGAAAGGTGAACGGACAGCAAAGGAAAGGGACAATAAACATAGCTTCTTAACTCAACAATGGTGATCGTTCATTCAGTGAATTTATTTGGATAGGGCTCAGGAATAAGTAACATAAGAGGTCGATTAGGGCCCCATGCCGCTAGGGGTCCCGACCAAACAAAAAAAAATACACAAAAAAACAACTTTCTTTAGGGACTTTAGTAAACTTACTGGGAGTCAGTAGTGTGGTTGTGCATCAACAATTTTTCTGTTGTTATGTCAGTCACACCGTTAATCAATTAGCCATGTCAGCAAAATGGGTAGAATTGCAGGAAATCTTGCTTTGGGCCCCCAAAAGGCTAGAGCTGGCCCTGATAGAGCTCTCCAAAATATGACTGTTAGCCTATACGCTATCATATAGAGTAAATAGGGGCAGCAAAGGCAGCCTATGGCTACCATCTGTTCTTCAACCCCTGGGATAGGAAATAAGAGTGGGTGGAGCACATGCTTTCCCCAAGTGTTTATTTAATACATCACATCTGATGAAAGGCTCTAGACTCATTCAGAGCTATTTTGTTTCCCCCCATGGAGTTCAACCACACAACATGTTGACAGCCTCTCGCCACAGAGAGAGAGGGTGGTCTGTGTTTCCCATTGGAGCCAAAGGCCCCCAAGAGAAAATAGGTTCAAACATTACAGCTCCAGTGCTAGTAATGTCTGAATAATGGACAGAAAATATGGGAAGCTGGCTGCTATTTTTCTCCACTTTTAGTGAAGTTCTTTCCACTGTTGGTTGCCAAGGTGGGGATGGGGGTCAGTTCCCTTTTAGTTAGGCTCATTAAGGGAAATACCCTAAATCCAGTTCACGTTGAAAATGGACTAAGATTCCCTGTGAGGTTTTTCATCATTTTATAGCATTTTAACGTGACTGGCCAGAAATGAATCCTAACCATCTTGCTTTTAACTACAGTTACTCAAAGGAAGTCTCGCTCTTTTATGATCACTGATAATATCTGGCACATAAGTCATGATGGGTCAAGATTTTATTTTGTAACTAATGTGTTCTGTCTTCTTGGCCAGGCTTACTTGACAAAGATATTTCGAATCTTAATATAACCTTCATCAGTTATATATTTGGATAAATATAAATGTCTGCATGTCTGCTTTACTAGATGATGACCAGGTGGCGAATCGCATCTCTGCATGTCTGGCAGACATATCAGTGTGGATGACGGATCACCACCTCAAGCTGAACTTCGGCAAGACGGAGCTGCTCTTCCTCCCGGGGAAGGACTGCCCGTTCCATGATCTCGCCATCACGGTTGACAACTCCATTGTGTCCTCCTCCCAGAGCGCTAAGAACCTTGGCGTGATCCTGGACAACACCCTGTCGTTCTCAACTAACATCAAGGCGGTGGCCCGTTCCTGTAGGTTCATGCTCTACAACATCCGCAGAGTACGACCCTGCCTCACACAGGAAGCGGCACAGGTCCTAATCCAGGCACTTGTGATCTCCCGTCTGGATTACTGCAACTCGCTGTTGGCTGGGCTCCCTGCCTGTGCCATTAAACCCCTACAACTCATCCAGAACGCCGCAGCCCGTCTGGTGTTCAACCTTCCCAAGTTCTCTCACGTCACCCCGCTCCTCCACTCTCTCCACTGGCTTCCAGTTGAAGCTCGCATCCGCTACAAGACCATGGTGCTTGCCTACGGAGCTGTGAGGGGAACGGCACCTCAGTACCTCCAGGCTCTGATCAGGCCCTACACCCAAATAAGGGCACTGCGTTCATCCACCTCTGGCATGCTCGCCTCCCTACCACTGAGGAAGTACAGTTCCCGCTCAGCCCAGTCAAAACTGTTCGCTGCTCTGGCTCCCCAATGGTGGAACAAACTCCCTCACGACGCCAGGACAGCGGAATCAATCACCACCTTCCGTAGACACCTGAAACCCCACCTCTTTAAGGAATACCTAGGATAGGATAAAGTAATCCTTCTCACCCCCCCCCCTTAAAATATGTAGATGCACTATTGTAAAGTGGCTGTTCCACTGGATGTCATAAGGTGAATGCACCAATTTGTAAGTCGCTCTGGATAAGAGCGTCTGCTAAATGACTTAAATGTAATGTAAATGTAGATAATGGCCTTGAGTATATTCATAGCTTTACAGTCCCAGCCCCTGACTTTACCCTGCACAAATCTGAACTCACACCACAAAACACTGTATATATACGCCAATATTCAAACAGCTTAAGAAAACAAAAATAGTTATTGGTATATTAGTATGTTTAGTCATCTTTCTGAGCTTTTTTGTGCTCCCTTTCAGTAACATCTTTTTCTTTCGCATTTTTATTTTCATTAATGTTTTTAGAATAAACCTGTCCAATGACAATCTCACTTTTAAAAGTGAATAGTTTGTTAACTCGTGGCCAAATAATGTTGACTCATCTTATACTTGTATTTGTGGCTAAAGAATCCATTGGATTAAAAAAATAAAATTTAAAAACCTCAAACTGATATCTCAAACAGAGGTCTATTTCTGTTTTGCAATCGTTGTCCCTTTCACGGGACAGTTTTGAACAGGAAAAGTTATTAATAAACAAATTAGGCACATTTGGGCAGTCTTGATACACAATTTTGAACAGAAATACAATGGTTTATTGGATCAATCTAAAACGTTGCACATACACTGCTGCTATCTAGTGGCCAAAATCTAAATTGCACCTGGGTTGGAATAATACATTATGGCCTTTCTCTTGCATTTCAAAGATAATGGTACAAAAAAATACAAAAGAACAGTTGTTTTTTCTTTGTGTTATCTTTTACCAGATCTATTGTGTTTTATTCAAAGTGTTTCCTTTCAAATGGTACCAAGAATATGCATATCCTTGCTTCAGGGCCTGAGCTACAGGCAGTTAGATTTGGGTATGTCATTTCAGGCAAAAATTGAAAAAAAGGGGCAGATCCTTAAGAGGTTTAAAAAATGCTTGCTATTTCCTCATAGAGAACGATGCCATCCTGCCTCATTGGCTAAACTGGCCAATCAGTGGTCTACTCGCATTAATATTTGTTGGGGTATACCCACACAATTGCGACAAAGAAAATCTGCTTTTTCAGCATATTTAAATACGATTTTTGTGGAAGTTAAAGTATTTTACTCATATTGTAATTAATTACAGGTCATATTTAAAAGAAATTTGGAAGCACTGGACAGTTACTTTAAATGTGTTCTACATCATTTGGCTCCGTTGGCACCATGTAATATAGAATTCTGGTCAAATTGAGCCAAATGCAACTCCTCATTATAAACCCAAAGGTTACATGTCATAGCAGACACCCACTCATCTGTTAATCACTTTCAAAGGAGAAAATGATTTCTGAACCTAAACACCTCAACAATCGCTGCAATGCTTCTACCTTCTCTCTTTCTATTTCCCTCTCCAGACACTCCTTTCCCAGTATCAACATTAATGAACCTCAAGTGTCTCATTGACACGCATTGTTTTCAAATTTAAAATTTAGATCTGCACTACACGAAAAATAAAAGAGACTATTCTCTAACTTTTAATGCTAAATCACACCTATCAGTAATGTACATACTCACCATTACTTTACAGTTAAGCAAGTGGATATGCGAACTTTGGCACTGCCCAGAGCTCAGTGTTGTAAAAGTGTTCAGCTCTGCTCTGGATGGAATGCACTGACAGGTCTAGACCTGAACTTCCGCATAGACCAGGAAACTAAAGTAACAGTTGTTGAGTCAGATATAGTCCAACTCCACACACCCAACCCTTCATGAGTTGTGGTGTTTGTTCAGTGTTATTAGAGAGAAAACTAGACATAATTGACGTCCGATAACCTGTTATTATTCTATCGATACGTGAAAAAGGATTACACAGGTATCAAAGGTGAGTTCCATTTCTGTTATTGTTGGGATCCACTCGATCCACTGAAGAAACTATATAACTAACCATTGTCTTCCAATGCTGCTTGCGTTCACAGTAAGTACTGAAAGAGTACTTCTACTAACAATAGGATCATCTCCTCATTTGTCAATGTCAATCATGTTCGTTATTTTCTCTACATCAGGCTTAAGCAAACAATTTTTTTGTCTTTATCTAAATGTCAGATACCATCAATGTGAAAATCATGTACTTTCCATAGACATGTCAGATTACGTATGTCTGTGTTGTCAAGTTTTCCTGAGTGATACATAGCATTGATATCAGATTAAAAGAGGGCAGAATTGCAGAGTGGCCAGTGTTTTAGGTACACCCATCATGTACTTTCCATAGACATGTCAGATTACATATGTCTGTGTTGTCATGTTTTCCTGAGTGATACATAGCATTGATATCAGATTAAAAGAGGGCAGAATTGCAGAGTGGCCAGTTTTTTAGGTACACCCATCATGTACTTTCCATAGACATGTCAGATTACGTATGTCTGTGTTGTCAAGTTTTCCTGAGTGATACATATTATTGATATCAGATTAAAAGAGGGCAGAGTTGCAGAGAGTGGACAGTTTATTACGTACACCCATCTAGTATTGGATCGGACCCCCCTTTTCCTACACAACAGTCTGAATTCTTCGAGGCATGGATTCTACAAGGTGTGGCGTTCAAACATTGCTCAATTTGTATCAAGGGACCTAACGTGTGCCAGGAAAACATTCCTCACACTAATACACCGTTTCCACGGTAAAGTGTGTTTAGAGTGTCTGCCCTGAGATTGGAAGGATGGGAGTTCAATCTCCAGCCGAGTCATACCAGAGTCATAAAATGGGACCCGATGAGTCTCTGCTTGGCACTCAGCATTAAGGAGAGAGATTGGGGTTAAGGCCCTGCGATAGACTAGCATCTTGTCCAGGGGGTGTACTTGTACATCAAGCTGCCTCATGCTACAGAAACAGGAGATCTTCTCCTATGAGCCATTCTGAATCGTGCCAGTTCTTGTGTGTTTTATCTCCCCAACTAGGGTTGACCATGAACTAAATATAGGCTGATGTATGACTCAGGAGCCAGGCTAGAAGAACTTGGTTAGCCTCTAATTCCACCAGGAAGGCCAGTAGAGTAGTTATTTTCTCCCTATTGGTGTTCAGAAAGTTGGCTCCTGGCAGCTGAAATTCCTGCTGAGATGACAACCAATGAATGCAGACACTATTACAGAGAGAAGCAAATCACTTGTGAAATATCTCTCTCAATACTTTCCAATGAGAAAGGGAAGGAGTGAGTGAGCAGAGGGAAAACCAATTTCAGAAGGTCAGGCGTATTTGAACTTTAATATGTATGCGGAAGGAAGTAGGCAGAATTTTTCTTGACTGAATGTTGGAAGACTTTGACATAGATTGCATTTCTCTCAAATTGAAATTAGTCTGGTCTGTTTGACATCTTGAGTTGTTTTCATGCAAGTAACTGTCATATTATTACACTATTTTTGAAGTGCCAGTTTTTCAAGATGGAATATGTGGGTCCATATTTTAGTTGTCTACATAGTCCTTGCAATGTAGATATCATGGTTGGGGTCAATTCCAATTTAATTTCAAATTCCAAATTCCATTCTGGAATTCAAGCAGGTGGTGGAGAATTGGACAGTTGAATTGGAATTGCAGCAATCTTCAAAAAACATAATTAGAATTGAATAGGAATTGTAAAAGAAAATTATCCCTGAAATGGAATTGGATTTGAATTGGAATGTAGACTGTCTGAATTGGAATTGATCATGAACCACCTTTGGAGTTGAATCGGAATTTAGACAGTCTGAATACTAATTTAATTGGAATTGAAGAAGAAATCCATCCTTGGAATTGAATTTGAATTGAATTGGAATTTAGACCGTCTGCGTTAGAATTTATTTTGAATTAGAAAAGAAAACATCCTTGGAATGGAATTCCATCCTTGAATTGTATTATAATTGTGCAAATTCCAGTTACTGAGTTAATGCATTTAGAATTTAAATTTAATGCAAACTTAGTTTTAAATCAAATAATTATAATTATATACATTACTTTTATGTAGCATTTTTTGTATCTTGTCTAGAGAAGTTAAAATGTCATTTTTTTCCATTTAGGTTATTTTGTTCCAATTAAAGTGATAGTTCACCAAAATTACCTTACCCGTAAAGCTGCAATATGTAACTTTTTGTTAGACCTGACCAAACTCGCATGGAAATATGTGTTATTGATCTGTCATTATCATTGAAAGCAAGTCTAAGAAACGGTAGATATGTTCTATGTGGATGCCTCCCTAGTGGCGCAGTGGTCTAAGGCATCGCAGAGCCAGCTGTGCCACTAGAGATTCTGGGTTTGAGTCCAGGCTCTGTCACAGCTGGCCGTGACTGGGAGACCCATGTGGTGACGCACAATTGACCCAGCATCGTCTGGGTTAGGGGAGGGTTTGCCCGGCAGGGATGTCCCATTGTGCACTAGCGACTCCTGTGGTGGGCTGGGCACAGTGCATGCTAACATGGTCGCTAGGTGTATGGTGTTTCCTCCGACAAATTGGTGCAGCTGGCTTCCAGGTTAAGTGAGCATTGTGTCAAGAAGCAGTGCAGCTTGGTTGGGTTGTGTTTCAGAGGACCCATGCCTCTCTCAAGTCTGTATGGGATTTGCAGTGATGAGACAAGCCTGTAACTACCAATTGGATACCATGAAATTGGGGTAAAATAAAGATATGTTCTATGTGTGCTATTTCTATGCTTCATGTTCTTAAGTTTCCTTTTTAAATCTTTCACTGACAATACAATATTCTTTTGGTTATGGAAAATATATTTAACAGCGGTTTAGATGGTACAATGATTCTCTACACAATACTTGCTTGTTTTGTCGCATAAACTGAAATTAGGCAAACTATTAGAATTTTTAAAGACGCGCATAGCGCGACATTGTCATTTTGTAATTTGGGTGAACGATCCCTTAAGGATGCCTTTTATATGGATGCATAATTCTAATTCCACTAAGTATTGCTTATTAAATTATTATGTATTGATTTATAATTCCACAACATATGCCATATAGCAGACACTTTTGTATTGCTTACTTTTAGCCTTGGAGAAATACATTTGAAATGGTGTCAGAGGGCCCATTTTGTTGTGTTACAGCCTGAAATTAAAGTGGATTAAATTTAGATTTTGTGTCACTGGCCTACTCACAATACCCACAATGTCAACGTGGAATAATGTTTGACATTTTTTAATTTACAAATTAATAAAAAATGAAAGCTAAATGTTTTGAGTCAATATTCAAACCCCTTTGATAAATTCAGGATTCAAAATATGCTTAACAAGTCACATAAATTGCATGGGCTCACTCTGTGTGCAATAATAGTGTCTAACATGAGTTTTGAATGACTACCTCATCTCTGTACCCAACACAAACAATTATCTGTAAATAAAAAAAGCACACATTGAATATCCCTTTGAGCATGGTAACTTTATTGATTACACTTTGGATGGTCTATCAATACACACAATCACTACAAAGATACAGGCTTCCTGCCTAACTCAGTTGCTGAAGAGGAAGGAAACCACTCAGGGATTTCACCATGAGGCCAATGGTCACTTCAAAACAATTACAGAGTTTAATAGATGTGCTAGGAGAAAACTGAGGATGGATCAACAACATTGTAGTTACTCCACAAAACTAACCTAATTGACAGAGTGTAAAGAAGGAAGCCTGTACAGAATACAAATATTCCAATAATGCATCCAGTTTGCAATAAGGATGGCCTGGTGTCAAGAAGGGCAGCAAAGAAGCCACTTCTCTCCAGGAAAACATCAGGGACAGACTGATATTCTGCAAAAGGTACAGGGATTGGACTGCTGAGGACTGGGGTAAAGTTGGGGTAAAGCTCCGGAGAAGACAATGTGAGCGCTACCATCAGTCCTGTGTCATGCCAATAGTAAAGCATCCTGAGACCATTCATGTGTGGGGTTGCTTCTCAGCCAAGGGAGTGGGCTCACTCACAATTTTGCCTAAGAACACAGCCATGAATAAAGAATGGTACTAACACATCCTCCGAGAGCAACTTCTCCCAACCATCCAGGAACAGTTTGGTGACGAACAATGCCTCCAGCATGATGGAGCACCTTGTCATAAGGCAAAAGTGAAACTAAGTGGCTCAGGAAACAAAACATCGCTATTTTGGGTCCATGGCCAGGAAACTCCCCAGACCTTAATCCCATTGAGAACTTGTGGTCAATCCTCAAGAGGCGGGTGGACAAGCAAAAACATACAAATTTGGATAATCTCCAAGCATTGATTATGCAAGAATGGGCTGCCATCATCAGGGCAGATTGCAGAGGTCTTGAAAAAGAAGGTTCAACACTGCAAATATTGACTTTTTGCATCAACTTCATGTAATTGTCAATAAAAGCCTTTGACACTTATGAAAATCTTGTAATTATACTTCAGTATTCCATAGTAACATCTGACAAAACATATCTAAAGACACTGAAGCAGCAAACTTTGGAAATTAATATTTGTGACATTCTCAAAACTTTTGGCCACCACTGTACACTGGAGTTGCTCACGGAGACAACATTGAATGTTCTTGAGTGGCCTAGTTACAGTTTTGACTTAAATCGGCTTGAAAATCTATGGCAAGACTTTAAAATGTCTTTGTAGCAATGATCAACAACCAACTCGACAGAGCTTGAAGAATTGTACAATTATAACGTATTGTACAATTGTACAATCCAGATGTGCAAATAATTTACCTAGAAAGACTCACAGCTGTTATCGCTGTCAAAGGTGATTCTAACATGTATCGACTCAGGGGGTTGAATACTTGCATAATCAAGATATATTCGTGTTTTTAGTTTCATATATATTTTTTACTAACGTTTGAATTTTTGTTCCACTTCGACATTACAAACTATTTGGTGGAGCTCATTACCAAAAATTAAAATCAAGACATGTTAATCCCACTTTGTAACACAACAATGTAAAGAGGTGGGAATTTTTTTTTGAAGATAAAGACTAACCATGCAAGTGAATGGAATGAATTCATCTCTATCACTAACAAACACAGTCATGGGTGGTATTTCCAACTTTCACTCTAAAGGCACACTGCGATATATGCTAATGTAGATAAATATCTGCATAGATCCCAGAGTGCCTGTCAGTGAATGTTACTGTTAATGTTACCATTAATTTTTAATTTTAATTTTACCTTTATTTAACCAGGCAAGTCAGTTAAGAACATATGTGTTTGCTAGTGTGTTTGCTAGTGATAGAAATGTGTTTGTTGCATTCAACTCAGCATATGTATGTGTGTCTTTTGGAAGTTAGGATAAAGTGAAGGGTCAAATTTTGGTTGAACCCTGTGTACAAGTATTCTGTACAGGCTTCCTTCTTTTCATTGTCATTTAGGTTAGTAATGTGGAGTAACTGCAATGTTGTTGATCCATCCTCAGTTTTCTCCTATCACAGCCAACTCTGGAACGGTTTGAAAGTCACCATTGGCCTCCAAAGTGTAATTAGTAACTTCTCAATGTTCAAAGGGATATTCAATATCTGCTTTTAAAATGCTTACCCATCCACCAATAGATTCCCTTCTTTGCGAGGCATTGGAAAACCTTCCTGCTCTTTGTTTGAAATTCACTGCTCAAACAAAATGTGCAAACAAAAAGTCAATGGGTGTGAATACATTCTGAAGGCACTGTACAAGTTGTCACGTCCTGACCTTAGTTCCTTTTTTATGTCTTTATTTTAGTTTGGTCAGGGCGTGAGTTGGGGTGGGCATTCTATGTTTTGTATTTCTGTGTTTGGCCTGGTATGGTTCCCAATCAGCGGCAGCTGCCTATCGTTGTCTCTGATTGAGAACCATACTTAGGTAGCCTGTTCCCATCTGGTGTTTGTGGGTAGTTATTTTCTGTTTAGTGTGTTTTGCACCTGACGGAGCTGCGTCGGTTGTTCTCTTTCGTTGTTTTGTTAATCAGTGTTCAGCTCCATTAATAAAAGGACGAACACGTGCTGCGCTTTGGTCCTCACCTTCTTCCACCAACGGCCGTTACAACAAGCTTCAAGTCTGCTCAGTCATTTTGATAAGGAAAAAAGCTACACAAACAAGTTAGAGAAAATTATACCAAAAGGAATTGAGAACAAAATCTCTACTTTTGTGCTGTCGATAAAATGTGAAATTCATCATAATTCACTATATCTACCCAGAGGTCCTGCAATGGCTTGAGTTGGTCTGCCTCTGGCAACCATGTCCAATTGACATGGAAAACAGGTCAAGGTTCGGAACACATTATCCCACTGCCTTGACACTGTGAAAACATACACAGCTTTGATCATGCTGGTCGCCTCAATTCCAAACATGAAGCACTTCTATTCTCACTGCAGACCTTCTGTATATTTGGCCTAAAACACAAGATGTTTCTTTCCTGTACTGTTTTTGTTGATGATCGCTGAACAGAAGAAGTAAACTGACAGAGATGTCATGTCTGTGGGCACTGGGGCACGTGCTCCTTCAGATTTGTCCTGTTTAAAATAAAAAGACAGTATTACAGTTTATCTGTAATACTACGAACCACCTAGCAATTATATGGAGTTGGCTTTCGCTAGCCCTGATTGGTTCTCAATCTCCCAACCTTTAGAAAAGCAAGCAAAAATGAAATGTACTGAATAAGACTCACATTCCTTTGATCTAGATTGTAGCAGAGATGCAGAGAAGCATATTTTGTTTCTTAAAACAAAGAAAACACCAGTCAGGAGGATACAGGCAGCTGAAGAGACATTGCTTAGATATGCATTAAAAAATATATTTTTTTCAACATAGAATTGCAGGAAAAAGCCGTTTGAGTGTTTGAAAAATGCAAAATTCTCCAACTTCCGGACTGTCGAACCACCCCGAGCCATCTTCACGTACTTCGTGCACCTTCAGATTTTTGGGATGGATGACGCCCCTGAGAACGCATGCACTCTTCATCTGAGTCTACAAACCTCCATGTCGATAAGATCACACTACATTTCAAGAAAAATGGCTTCCTCATACACACAGTTTGAATTGCAGCTCAGTTCAAGTTGATGCGATGGTTGAATGACCTAGTAGTTTTGTGTTTACACAAACTGTCATTGTAACAAATGCTGTGTCTGTCTTGCTCAACATTTCATGTAGCAGGACGATGGGTGTTAACTCACAACTAAGATAGATGTTAGTGGTTTTGCTGACATCACTTTGCAGCTTACAACTCAACTGTTTGTTTTTAATAGTTGTTTGTTTGTCTACATCCTGTGTTCAAGCCCATGTCTTGACATGGGTGGAGGTCATGAGCAAAATGAAGCTATGAGGTTTGACACGCATCTTCCAGTAACATGGCTTTCTGGGCTTCTATGTAGAGGGGTGGGGTCACAGATTATCTTGACAGCAATAGGTTATTGCACCAATCAGATAATAGAGTCTTGAACATAAACTAGGTCACTGCTGCCAACGGATTTCTGTTGAATATCTTCTACCATGTTTGCTCAGGGTGGAATATACGGTAACCACTAACCAGAGCCGACGGATTGAGTATTGTACTTGGCTTCTCTCAATCCGTCCTCTCTGGCGAGGTGGAATTTGTATTTATGAAGGATCCCCATTCCTGGGGTTGAAACAAAATAATATATAAGATATGATATGATATGCCGTAAAGATAGTTGTAGGTGCTGTTAGGTCACGTTTCACCCATTCTCTAGCTACTGACACTGGCCTCTCATTCAAGCTGGGTGTTAGTTACCACTATGATTTAGAGGGGTTCAGGTGAAATGCAGAAGACATTTCAGTTGAATGCATTCAGTTGTGCAACTGACTAGGTATCCTTTTCCCTTTCCCTGTTCTGACCGTTTGCTGAAAAGTCAACCCCTTAGTGATTTTTCAGTCACTTCAGAGAGGCAATGTTGAGATTTGGCAATGAGCCAAGTATCCTCTTCAAAATTATGCTTTTAAACACAGCTGGCTGGATCTAAATGACCGATACACTAATTCTTTCCTCCTGTGACGTCCAAGCACGAATGGAAACTGACATCAGCTACACAATGTGTTTGTATGTTTTGTAGATTGCTGACATTTCCAGAAATCACCAAGAGATGGCTATTGTATGATATTCTGGGGTTCACATAACACAAAGCAAAACAGAAACCCAATGCACAGTGGAAAACAACTACAGAGCATAGAAGTGGGGGAAACCTAGTAAGAAAGGATGCTCTGTCTAATTTTCTCCTTGTTTCATCTGCTGTCTTAAACAGTTGTAACCACACACACCCCTGCTACTGGGCTGCAACCTGGTCTCAGAGCATTTCGTATTATTCTGTACGTAAATCCGAGGGACTCCATTTAGTAACACATAATACGGTTTGTAATTCGTAATATATGTATGGTAAGTAATAATTAGTGGATGTCCATCACCCATTCCTATGATATATTACAAATTACAAACCATATTATGTGTTGTGTATTTCAAAATATACAATATGTTATGACTTTGCATAAAGTACTATATGTTACGAATTTGCAAATGTATGATATGTTATGAGTTCTAGCTAGGTGGCTAATGTTAGCTAGTTGGCTAACATTAGCTAGGCTGGGGTTAGGGTTAGGGGTTAGGGTTAAGTTTAGGAGTTTCGTTAAAGGGTTAAGGTTAGGGTTAGGGTTAGTGGAAGGGGATAGCTAAAAGTGTATTATGTGTTACGCATTTCTAAATATACAACATGTCATGAATTTGCAATATTTATGATATGTTTTGCATTTGAAAAGTGTATAATATGTTACGAACAGGTGGCTAACGTTAGCTAGCTGGCTAACGTTAGCTAGGCTAGGGGTTAGGAGTTAGGGTTAGGTTGAGGAGTTGGGTTAAAGGGTTAAAATTAGGGTTAGGGTTAGGGGAAGGGAATCACTAAAGGTGTTAAGGTTAAGTGAAGGGTTAGCTAAAAAGGTTAAGGTTAGGGGAAGTGTTAGCCAACATCAACCTTACGTAACCATACCAAATGTAACATGTCTTACTCATTTTAGTGTCCTGGATTTATGTTTACTATATTACGTCTATGAGAGCAGGCTGGCTACATCTGAGGGGCAGAAGGAACTTTGTTTACATTTGGCTGTATTGTCGTGAATTTGCTCACATTTAATACTGAATATAGGATTTTCAACTCTTCGCCCATAATCAGATTTTGAGTGAAATTTGAGTCGTGTTCTGAGTGTTAAACTGACAAGATATGATCATGTTAACCTCATGGGGTATTTAGAGAGGACCAAATACATCAGGCGTATAAAGTTGCAGTGCTTACAGAAGACATTGCATGTTACCATCTCCAGCAACCTTCACAAATACTTTCAACATCACGAGAAGCAAGAGGAAGTTGCCCTGTAACCACTTCCCTCTGTTTTGGGACACACCGGACATTCTAGCAAGGGTGGGGGAGCAACACATGTACCCACACACACAGGTGTTATCTGTACAAACAAGTGCTCAATCTGCTATGGGTTAAAATAGTTTTAGAGAAACTTGATATCACTAATGTTACTGTATATAATGATGCCTGCATGAAGCAGTGAATCACATTTTTCCTTGAGAAGTTACCGTTCTTGACAAAACATTTTATCTTCAATGGTTCGTTTTGATATGAATTATGGATTTGACATGAATTGTATGTGAATTACGCATGAGTATATTTAATTACATATCCTCTTACAACTCACCAATCCTACATCACTACTAAATTAGCCATATTCTACGATAGAAAAACACGATTTGTGTTTTGACTGCACAGTCCGGCACACCGTAACATTTGTTCTACTACAGATAATGGGGCTTAACATATTGTGCGTGAGAAAGAGACAGCATAATGTACATCATGACTATGGTAGCTCTCGATATGGCTCCCAATCAATTTTTTTACGTTGACTTAAGTCAATAAAAATGGATTGCTTCTCGTGATGTTGAAAGTAGGTGGCCCCATGATAAATTAAGCCTACACACTCATGCCAACAATAGTACCATGGGAGTCATAGTATGACAACTGAGGATCTGATCATGTCTGTTAAAAGTGGGTCTGGATTTTCCTTCTTGATGAGTAATTTGATAAGCAACCAATTCAGGGGTGTCAGGGTAGCCTAGTGGTTAGAGTGTTGGACTAGTAACCGAAAGGTTGTAAGTTCAAATCCCCAAGCTGACAAGGTACAAACCCTGAACAGGCAGTTCCTAGGCCGTTATTGAAAATAAGAATTCGTTCTTAACTCACTTGCCTAGTTAAACAAAGGTTCAAAAAAGATGGTATCGTGATTGAGTAATATTTTGTGGTATAACTTACTCATTACCCTCAGTTAATTAGATGATTTACCAGGCATAGCAAAATTATACTATTTTAACTTAATTTACCATATCATCCACATTATTTTCCTGAGTTTAAGAAACTAAAAGGTGGTCTTGAATGTAATCAAGGCAATGACAAATGATGACATCATTTTAAAAGTATCGAAGGGGAAGATATCACTGTCTGCATTTCAAATGCATAAAAGCAACAGCCCTAATCTAAGATATCAACGTACTGTACATACTCTATCAGTGATATACAGTAGGTGTAACATTTCTGGGCAAGGGGAAGGTCTGTTTGAACGCTTGTGTGTTTTTTGTTTGGCCTAACCAGGAAGTGAATTCCAGTATCTGATTGATTGACTTTCTATAAATTCCACATTTATTGGATTATCAACCAAACAACGTAAGAAACAAGTAATGAACTATCTTTCATAATTTGTTGTACTCATGCAGTTCCCCAAAAAGGAGTTTTGAAAGGCACTGCATGTCTTGACAAGGAAGGAATGCCTGGAGTTATACATACCATGCTTTACTTCCTGGAGTCTATGTTGGGGAGGTTGAGCAAGAACATTTGGCCCTTGGCTACATATTACGAATGAAAACATTCTATACTGCATTGATCTCCTACAGTTGGCGGTTCAACACAGAAATGGAGAAATGCGATGTGTGTGTGTCGAAGTTAGTGTGCACTCCTTCAAAGGTGACACAGTATGTTTGCGCATGACAATCTTAAATATAATCTCAAACTCATTCCTAACATTCTCCGGTTGGAAATAGCTTTCTTGTGCTGAGATGTAATGCATCAGTCTCAATCTACGACTTGACCTATTGCCAATGTGATAGGTTCTAGGTCCTCCCTCGCTCATCCCTTGACCTTTCTTCAACAGATGGACGACATAGACGCTATGTTTAGTGACTTGTTGGGGGAGATGGATCTCCTCACACAGGTGAGTTCAGTCCACACACAACAGCAATGCCTTGGGCATTTGTAACTCACCCTTTGTAAACACCGTATTAACAACTACCCCGAATAAGCCTTTATAAATACTTACAAATGTTTATACATTCTTATGAATGTTAGAAACGCCTGTGAGTTGTAACGTTTGTCATGCCGCATGTTTAACACATCTTCACAACGGATGCCAGCAGTCGCACAGGACAGACATGTCCAGATAAAATCCCCAACAACTGTTGATAAAAGGACCTCACACGATCTAATATACCGTACACAATACATGTCCCTAAGTTTCAAACGGACAGTAGTCATGACAGTTGTGCTTTCGCTCACCAGGGAAGATAGCATTCATCTCTCTTCATTTCTTCAAGGTGATCCCCCCCAAATGCCAGCTGCTGCGGACTACTATGCAAAGCCGCAAGAAAAACATGTATACATTATTCATACACACAGATCTGCAATACAATGTGGACAGTATTATGGAGCCCATCTTCCTGTAAGGATGCATATGTCACTCCTCATTCCGTTGAAGAGTTTCTAGTAACATGATAACAATGATATTCTATGGGCAACACCGTAGCCATGTTTCGGATTGTTCCCTGTCTATTTGGACCGAAACCACGGGTAAATGAAGCACTGCTTATGAGAAACAGGACAGTAAACACTAAAGCACACGATCAACGAGACACTTCAGACTGCCAGGCAGCCGCGACACAGCGAGAAAGGGGGTAAAATGTTAAACTCATAAGCAGGGTGGTCATTAGCATAGCTGTTTGAAGACACGTATGATCACTTGATACTTTCACACTCACTTTGTGTTTTCTATTAAAACTCCATGTTGCCTGAGATACCTAATATTGAACGTCATTTCTCATTTGATTTCATGAATTTGACATTAGTCCTTCAACTGTTCTCTATGCAAGACAATGGATTTAGAAATCCAGATGGCTACATGGGGACTGGAGTTGTTGTCTTTGGTTTATTGTTAAACTCCTTTGCTCTTCGTTTTTCCCTGCAGAGTCTTGGGGTTGAAACGCTGCCCCCAGAGCCACCTTCTAGCTCAAGCAAAGAAAATAACTTCTCCCTGGGCTTTGCTGATATGAACGGTAAATCACAAGTCTAATTATGGCCCTACCAAACACTGCCAGTGTTAAAAATATAGTGTTCAAACGTCTCAGATATCAGTTTAAAAATCCCAGAGGCCAACGTCGGCCTTTTCTAACTTTGGTACAGTATGACGCCTATTATTTCTCCAGTGGGTCACTTTTCTTGGGGAAGAATGACATCAATTACCTAGAAAATGACCAGAAATTAAGATTGAACCAATGACGCAGAGAGGTAGAAATAGAGTTACTAATCATACCTCTGGAATATGTCTGGTTACTGTTCGGGCTCTAATTTCAGACAGAGATTAAGATCCAGCCGACGCACCAATTATAGCTCTAGGCCTCCGGCTTTCACTCAGTGCAAAACAAGCAGTATTTGTCTGGAGCTTGTGTCATAGCAAGGTCAAAATGTCCTTTGTTATTATACCGTAGCTCAAGCTTCATTTTGTTTCTCCTCTTTTCTACACAGTCGAATCCCTGAATGAATTGGAGGAAAATGACTTGGACGCACTAATGGCCGATTTGATGGCCGACCTCAATGACACAGAGGAGAAGCTGGCGGCGGAGCTAGGAGGGCAGAAAGAGGCTGAAGCGCCGCACCCGGACCTACCTCCCGCTTCGCATGGGCTCAGCTTCTACCCAGAGTCCTCACTCTCCACCCCCACCTCACCTGAGAGAGGCCCCAACACCTTTAGCGCCCCACTCGCTGACTCCCCTGCACCCATTCTCTCGCCACCTACACTTCCACAGCATGCTAAACTCTCCACGGTGAGTCAGCTAAGGTTCGACACCTAGGCCAGCACTAAAGGCCTTTAGCTGAGCACAGAGGAAGTGAACAAGCTACACTCTACCATCGTTCTAAAGCCTGTCAGCCACATCTCATCCTGACAGAGACGGCACAGTCTCATTTGATTATATCCACATTTTTTTCACTTTACTCGAGCAGACACTCTTTTCTAGTGTGACTACAACAAAGGAATTGGAAATTGGAATTTAGATCAACACAAACTCATTGTTTACATTTAGGTGCTTGAAACAGATACTTGCAAGATAGAGGGCCTGTATAATGAAGCTATACATGTACTTGAAGTCAGGGAAGGATGCTATTGTATTTACCACCTTCTCACAGTGAAGTCATAGTGAGATTGTTTCCTGGCCCAGGCCACTGGGGCATTTATTACAATACCTCATAGGGAAAAGCAGGGATTCTGTCTGTAATGGACCAAACACACACATAGATAGGGAGGAAAGAGTAACCGGATCGATGGAGGGGTTAGTGTGAGAGATTTGATTCATTTAACAGTCCTTCTGACTGCCGCCGACGGAGGTGGAAAAACAACAGGTATCCATCACAGTCACACATAACACTACCCATAATACTGTCCATCATCACTCAGCTCCTGCTTTGCTATTGGTCCATTCGGAGACATATACTGCATGGAGATGTATGTATCCAGTATATGGCTCTGGGTCCATCATTATCTGACCTCATTCAATAGCCATCCAGCATCATCCGTTTTTCATAACCTATGCTACGTAACATATGACTAATGTACATTATATACAGTAGCAAGGATTTGTTGTTATAATCTGGTTTGTTTGAGCCCTGAATGCTGATTGGCTGACAACCGTGGTATGTCAGACCGTATACCACGTGTATGACAAAACATTTATTTTTACTACTCTAATTTCATTGGTAACCAGTTTATAATAGCAATAAGACACCTTGGGGGTTTGTGATAAAAGGCCAATATACCACTCCGCAATGCGTTGTGCCTAAGAACAGCCCTTAGCCCTGGTATATTAGCCATATACCACATCCCCTCGGGCCTTATTGCTTAATTATGAACCTACTGTGCTCTATGTCACTTACTTAAAAAACAATCATTGATTTTCCTTCAGGAAGAAATAGAGGCACAAATGAAAGCAGACAAAATCAAACTGGCATTGGAGAAGCTGAAAGAGGCCAAAGTCAAAAAGGTAAGTAGCATGACAGAGGACGAAACACTATACAAAATCCAATACATTGTCCACCAAGCAAAAGAGGCATTTCGGGGAGAAGGGAAGAAAACCCTGAACAGCAGTCAAGCTGAACGATCATTCTCTTTTCTGTTTCCATTCATCCTGATAATTGATGTCTGCCTTACATAGGACAAAATGGTTTCCTTCTTTGTGTGATTTGTGGACACTTCCACATCTTCAAAGCAGCCGTCTGCTAAATTAATGACACATGTGGCCTTTCAGGCACTACTGCTAGCAAGAGAGAAAATAGCTTGGTTTGTGAAATCTACAATTTTACTCAGATTCACCACAATAATGCTTTTGAAAATAAACCATCATTAATATCATATAATAGATGTAATGAGTTGTCATAACAGCATCATAACATGACATTGGAACATGTCAAACATTGTCACTCAGTAGCGGATTGGCAGCTTTTCAGGCAATTGCAAAATAGATGCACTTCTTCAATTTAGAAAGATAAAATCAAGCTACACTCTAAGTTCTATCTTAGACTGCTGGTGATGTCTCTTAATTTTGGAAAACAGTTAAACTGCTCTTCCGTCTCCCAGCCTCTAGTTTACTCAATGAAAGATCTGTCAACTTCTAGTCAATCTTTGTTTTCATTTCAACTAGACGCATTGCTTGATACTTTAAAAAAATTAAAATGCACTGGGGCTGATCTGCTTGATCCTTTCTTGTTGCAGCTTTATGTTCCCCTGATTGCGGAATCATTGACACATACTTCTAACCTGACGATTATCTCTGGTGCTAACTCCAGGGTTTGGAAGGTTGCCCATGTGCTTCCTCTCCACAAAGCTGGTGACCCCTCCGACCTACATATTTATTGCCCGATCTCTAAACGGTCTTGCCTATCAACTTTCCGTTTATGTCTTCCCTAGCTAAGAAATTAATTCTAAGTGCTTATCAATCTGGTTTAAGGGGATGTTTACCAATGTCTCGCAAAGAAGGACATTTATTTGTAGATGCTAAAAAAAACAGACATTGAATATACCTTTGAGCATGGTGAAGTTCTTAATTACAATTTGGATGGTGTATCAATACCCCTAGTCATTACAAAGACACAAGCCTTCTTCCTAACTCAGTTGCCGAAGAGGAAGGGATCCGCTCAGGGATTTCACCATGAGTCTGTCATAGCAGAAAACTGAGGATGGATCAACAACATTGTAGTTACACCATAATACTAAACTAAGTGACAAAGCGAAAAGAAGGAAGCCTATACAGAAATAAAAATAAAAATCTATAAATAAAATATTCCAAAACTTGCATCCTGTTTGCAACGAGGCACTAAAGTAATACTGCAAAATATGTGGCAAACCAATTAACTTTTTACCCCGAATACAAAGTGTTATTTTTGGGGCAAATCACATTACTGAGTACCACTCTACATATTCCAAGCATAGTGGTGGCTGCATCATGTTATGGGTATGCTTGTAATTGTTACGGAATGTTTTCAGGATACAAAATAAATAGAATAGAGTTAATCACAGTCAAAATCCAAGAGGAAAACGTGGTTCAGTAAGCTTTCCATTAGACACTGGGAGATTCATTCACCTTTCAGAAAGATAGTAACAAAAAAAGCCCAACTCTACTCTGGAGTAGCTTACCAAGAAGACAGTGAATGTTCCCGAGTGGCCGAGTTACAGTTTTGACTTAAATCGGCTTGAAAATCTATAGCAAGACCCGGAAATGGTTATCAACAACCAATATGACAGAGCTTGAAGAATTCTGAAAAGAAAAGTGGGCAAATGTTGCACAATCCAGTTGTGGAAAGCTCTTAGAGAATTACCCAGAAAGATTCACAACTGTAATCACTGCAGAAGATGATTCCAACATGTATTGATTAACAGAGGGTTGAATACTTACGTAAACAAGATACAGTATATTAGTATTGTGTGTCGATTGTTGACAAAAACTTTATAACACAACAAAATATGGGGTGTGAATACTTTCCGAAGACTATAAATATCTGTGCATCTGGACTGACGAAATGGCATATATGAGTTAGTTAAGAAGCGGAGAATAAAAATGAGCTTCTATTTAGATATAGGTCATGCCTCTCACTAAATAACAGAAAGCAGATCACTCAGTCAACATTCCTGCCGGTCCCAGACTATGACGACACCATCTAAAAATGAATGCAGCTACCAATACATTGAAAGCATGTACTGTAGTTTATCACAGCGCATTGCACTTTATTACGGCCAATAGGCTCAGTGCACATCACTGCATTCTGTATCGGAAAGTAGGTTGGCCCTCTTTGAAGTCGAGTAGATTGATGCATTTCTCTCTTTTTTTTATAAAGCTATTTTACAAAAACATCCGCTTTAGACATACGCATTACCATACCGGTCTCAGGGATGGCTAACTCTGGAAATTCTTTCGGTGTCTACAGAGTTAGGTAAATCAGCTTACTTGTGGAATAATCTCCAAAACGTTCTAAAATTGGGTGAATTGGTGCATCTTGGGCATTTCAGACAGCTGATTGAGGACCTTTTTAATGAAGAATGTGCTTGTTTTCCATGACTGTGTATTGCATCTCTGTTTTGTTTTCATATTGTATTGATGTGTATATGTTTGTAATTACAGGGCTCATCTGTAAAAGAGACCTTGGTCTCATCCTGACTCCATGTCAAAATAAAGGTTCAATGCATTTTTTTTGTAAATGCCTGAAGCAGAGTGTGTAAGGTAACTAGATTAGGTAACATTGCAGTCATGTCGGCCTATGTGCCTAATGGTAATATAAAATGACACGAATGAAGGTTCAGGAAACAGACTTTCTGCGGTCTCTGGCCGGTTTCATACAAACACCTGTCCTGAGCAGAGAGTCGTTTCATTTCTCAGTGGTCTGCAGTGTCGTTCTCTGTGGTCAAACGCCAATGAGGCCTATTCCTTTACGTGTTCTAAAGGTTAAAGCCAAGGTTCCAGAATGAGCACATTTCATTTGAGAATCCACTTGTTTGAAGACACCTAGTTCTATAAGTGATCAATTACACACACTACTTAACCATATGGTGCACATCCATCCATTATTCTTCGTAGGAGATGGGGGGAAAAACCTGATCTAAAACGACAAATCCTCTACGACGCTATCGTCTTCGAAAGACACATTTTTATGACACAACTTGGCTGACCTCTGGATGGTCTGCGAAGCTTCTCTGCTTCCTAAGTCGGGATCTGTTGCCAGACGACAGGAAGTTCAAGGCCACATGAGCCAGGATGTGTGAGCTTAATTCCAGTCTATTTTGGGCTTATTTATGGGGCGATAGCAAGACCACGACCACCATAGCTCCATAGAGGCTGATGATCGTTCAATGCTCCCCTAACACTGCTCAGCAAGCGCCAATGCTAGCTGTAGCGGCTAGCTCTTTGAGGACTGTTATACAATGGTCAGCTGGAATCAAGACATCTGTATTACCCCCCCCACCTGTACTGTTGTCTCATCAACATCATACTGGAAACACACTCTGGGCTATAAAGCTGTCATATACCATCAGATCCTCCTCTCCACCCTCTCCGAGTTGGGCATCTCTGGCGCGGCCCACGCTTGGATTGCGTCCTACCTGACAGGTCGCTCCTACCAGGTGGCGTGGCGAGAATCTGTCTCCTCACCACGCGCTCTCACCACTGGTGTCCCCCAGGGCTCTGTTCTAGGCCCTCTCCTATTCTCGCTATACACCAAGTCACTTGGCTCTGTCATAACCTCACATGGTCTCTCCTATCATTGCTATGCAGACGACACACAATTAATCTTCTCCTTTCCCCCTTCTGATGACCAGGTGGCGAATCGCATCTCTGCATGTCTGGCAGACATATCAGTGTGGATGACGGATCACCACCTCAAGCTGAACTTCGGCAAGACGGAGCTGCTCTTCCTCCCGGGGAAGGACTGCCCGTTCCATGATCTCGCCATCACGGTTGACAACTCCATTGTGTCCTCCTCCCAGAGCGCTAAGAACCTTGGTGTGATCCTGGACAACACCCTGTCGTTCTCAACTAACATCAAGACGGTGGCACGTTCCTGTAGGTTCATGCTCTACAACATCCGCAGAGTACGACCCTGCCTCACACAGGAAGCGGCGCAGGTCCTAATCCAGGCACTTGTCATCTCCCGTCTGGATTACTGCAACTCGCTGTTGGCTGGGCTCCCTGCCTGTGCCATTAAACCCCTACAACTCATCCAGAACGCCGCAGCCCGTCTAGTGTTCAACCTTCCCAAGTTCTCTCACGTCACCCCGCTCCTCCGCTCTCTCCACTGGCTTCCAGTTGAAGCTCGCATCCGCTACAAGACCATGGTGCTTGCCTACGGGGCTGTGAGGGGAACGGCACCTCAGTACCTCCAGGCTCTGATCAGGCCCTACACCCAAATAAGGGCACTGCGTTCATCCACCTCTGGCCTGCTCGTCTCCCTACCACTGAGGAAGTACAGTTCCCGCTCAGCCCAGTCAAAACTGTTCGCTGCTCTGGCTCCCCAATGGTGGAACAAACTCCCTCACGACGCCAGGACAGCGGAGTCAATCACCACCTTCCGGAGACACCTGAAACCCCACCTCTTTAAGGAATACTTAGGATAGGATAAAGTAATCCTTCTCACCCCCTCCCCCCTTAAAATATTTAGATGCCCTATTGTAAAGTGGCTGTTCCACTGGATGTCATAAGGTGAATGCACCAATTTGTAAGTCGCTCTGGATAAGAGCGTCTGCTAAATGACTTAAATGTAAATGTAAATATACATTGAAGCCTATGGAATGAGCTCTGCATAAGCGTTCATGAAAGAATTATGAAGCTATATGGAAAGGAATATTAAGCTATCAACTGTTTTATCCATACATTACCCATGTACTCTACAGCTTTATTATGCAAGTGAGAAGTCATTTGTTATGAGCTGTCATGAATAGGACACACCAGGTGTCGTGAGTCATGATTAATGAAAAGCTCACATCTCGTTCTGTAACACATAAATAAACCATGAAACGACAACCTGAACAGTGTCCTACTGTCATTACAAGTATTACTCGGATTTAGTACACAATACATACTTTCCGATGCCGTCAACATTTAAATGCTCATCTCTGTAAATGTCTCGTATCTCTATGCAGCTGGTGGTGAAAGTGGTGATGCATGACGGTAGCTCCAAGACACTGATGGTGGATGAGAGACAGACAGTGAGGGATGTTCTGGACAACCTGTTTGAGAAGACCCACTGTGACTGCAACGTGGACTGGAGCCTGTCAGAGACCAACCCCGAGCTGCAGCTTGGTGAGCCTGATCCTCTCGCCAAACACACACAGACCCACGCAGGCACGCACACACAATATATACTGTTGTGTGGTTTCAATGCGCTCACTCTATACCACACATACAGAGGGTGATATATCAGGTGGGATTTTATTCAGGTCCAGATGATGGACTGTGTTTTCATTGGCACGATGACAGCCTTGCTGTGGTGTACACACAATGAGGCGTTGATGTAACCCACCACACACACACACACACACACACACACACACACACACACACACACACACACACACACACACACACACACACACACACACACACACACACACACACACACACACACACACACACACACACACACACACACACACACACACACACACACACACACACACACACACACACACAGGTGGGTTCATTTCCTGCATTGGGCACGGTCAGTCATCCTCCCTGTTTTGCGGAAATATAGTCCCCATGACCTCAATCCTCCATCTCTCTACCTCAGCAACTGTTGGACTTTATAGGCAACATGTTTGTTTAGTCAGCTCATTACCATGTCTTTGGTTTGCTCTGGAGAAAAACATGAAAATCATGATTTACCTGATGTAATACATTTCTGATCATCTGTAATCCTTTCTGGTTTCCTATAACACTAAGCTCATTCCTCTAATTGCAGTCAGTTTATGGAGAGTCAAGACAAACCTTCAAACCATTGCCCATATTCTATAACGGCGGATCACAACTTGACTTCATGATCATCTTTGAATTCCTGTTAGTTCAATTTGAGTACTGTGGTGCATTTGCATGTATTCTAAACCCCAATGGAAATGAGTGGAAAAAGGAACTTCCCATTTGTCAACACTTGGTTTATTTTTTGTCATGAGGGCTATTTGAAGACCAATGTCGGCCACCTCACCCACATGACATTTTGGACTATTAGGTCTTAAGACTATATTCCATGACAGGGTGTTTATCTGTTACTCTTGAACAAACCAGAAGTACTGCTGATATGACTCTATGCTCAATGCTACATTCCTGTCTATGACACAGATACGCGTCACTCTCAACAAAACTTATTTTTGTTTCAAGGCATACAGTACATCTCCTTCTAAAAAACTCCAAACATATCTGATCGATTGGAAATTAAATAGCTTTTGATCTGCGTCCTAAAACGTCCTTGTGAACATAATGTTTTACTGTACATGTTACATGGTGCAAATGTTCTGGAAAATTGTCAAATGTACACTCATAGCTTACCTCTGTTGGCATTGTAAAATTAAAGCTGAAGTCTACCCTCTTAAAGTGCCATTTACTTAATCAGATAGCTGATGTTCTGAAAGAGCTGCAAAATCTGGACCTGTACAAATCAGCAGGGCAAGACAATCTGGACCCTCTCTTCCTAAAATTATCGCAGAAATGGTTGCAACCCCTATTACTAGCTTGTTCAACATCTCTTTCGTATCGTCTGAGATCCCCAAAGATTGGAAAGCTGCCGCGGTCATCCCCCTCTTCAAAAGGGGAGACACTCTAGACCCAAACTGCTACAGACCTATATCTATCCTACCCTGCCTTTCTAAGGTCTTCAAAAGCCAAGTTAACAAATAGATCAACGACCATTTCAAATCCCACCTTACCTTCTCCGCTATGCAATCTGGTTTCCGAGCTGGTCACGGGTGCACCTCAGCCACACTCAAGGTCCTAAACGATATCATAACCGCCATCAATAAGAGACAATACTGTGCAGCTATATTCATCAACCTGGCCAAGGCTTTCGAACTTTGTCAATCACCACATTCTTATCGGCAGACTCAACAGCCTTGTTTTCTCAAATGACTGCCTCGCCTGGTTCACCAACTACTTCTCTGAAAGAGTTCAGTGTGTCAAATCAGAGGGCCTGTTGTCCAGACTTCTGGCAGTCTCTATGGGGGTGCCACAGAGTTCAAACCTCGGGTCGACTCTTTTCTCTGTATACATCAATGATGTCGCTCTTGCTGCTGGTGATTCTCTGATCCACCTCTACGCAGACAACACCATTCTGTATACCTCTGGCCCAACTTTGGACACTGTGTTAACTAACCTCCAGATGAGCTTCAATGCCATACAACTCTCCTTCCGTGGCCTCCAACTGCTCTTAAATGCAAGCAAAACTAAATGCATGCTCTTCAACCGATCGCTGCCCACACCTACCCACCCTTCCAGCATCACTACTCTAGACGGTTCTGACTTAGAATATGTGGACAATTACAAATACCTAGGTGTCTGGTTAGACTGTAAAATCTCCTTCCAGACTCACATTAAGCATCTCCAATCAAAAATTAAATGTAGAATCTGCTTCCTATTTCGCACCAAAACATCCTTCACTCATGCTACCAAACATACCCTAGTAAAACTGACTATCCTACCGATCCTTGACTTCGGCGATGTAATTTACAAAATAGCCTCCAACACTCTACTCAGCAAATTGGATGCAGTCTATCACAGTGCCATCCGTTTTGTCCCCAAAGCCCCATATACTACCCACCACTGCGACCTGTATGCTCTCATTGTCTGGCCCTCGCTTCATATCCATCGCTAAACCCACTGGCTCCAGGTCATCTATAAGTTGTTGCTTGGTAAAGCCCCGCCTTATCTCAGCTTACTGGTCACCATAGCAGCACCCACCCGTATGTATATTTCACTGGTCACCCACAAAGGCAATTCATCCTTTGGCCGCCTTTCCTTCCAGTTATATACACACCGTGCATAGACTTTCTCTATTGTATTATTGACTGTATGTTTGTTTATTCCATGTGTAACTCTGTGTTGTTGTTTGTGTCGCACTGCTTTGCTTTATCTTGGCCAGGTCGCAGTTGTAAATTAGAACTTGTTCTCAACTGGCCTACCTGGTTAAATATATAATATTTTTTATTTCCGTGAGACATCCATGTGTTCACCATACACAGCATCCTGCACTGCAACATACCACGATGATACAGTTATGTCGTTCAATGGGATTTTAACTAGTAACCACCCCCTATGGGACTCCTTTAGGAGCAAAGTCTCACACCCTCACCAGCCATTTAATGGCAGTAATAGGCCTGGCCACAGACTACAGCCCTGAAAGCGATTGGCTAATGCTTAAAGCCTGTCTCTGTTTGAATTAGTACTAGTAGCCTGTCATTGAGAAACATGGTGAAACCACAGTGAAACTCCCAGACATGATGATGAAACACCAGAGTGTGGGTGGGCAACGTGGTGGGAAGAAGCAGAACGTTCTCTTAATAGTTCTCTTAATGTGTTGTAATGCCACTTTAAATCTGTAAGCAAATGAGCGACTTGTCTTTTATTGGGCCCATTTTAAGCGCAATACCATTCTGCGTAGAACTGTAAAATGGAGAATTGAATGTTAGTGAAATCCACTTCAAACCATGTGTCCATGTGCTCGATACATTGGTCTCGTAAACTATATTTGGTGATATGCTAGAATTGTTTAGAAAAATAACAGTACCTTACAAAACTAAATGAATGTGTGCAGTGAAGAATGTACATTATCAGGGTTAGGGTCACCATTATATTCTACAGCATATTTTTCTGTGAAAAAAAGGTGGTGCAGTAATGATATTGATCAAACTATCAATAATCTCAGACAACATAAGTAAATGTAAAAAGGAGGACATGTTGGTCGGCCAAAGGCTCCATCTTATCATTCTTTGACTGACCCCTGATATATTATTTTCTAAGGACTAACATAATAACACATTATGATAGATGAATAACAGGTTATTGTGTGAGCTCTGTGTGCCTTTGTATTGACAGAAAGGGGTTTTGAAGATCACGAGAACCTAGTAGACCCACTGTCTGCATGGACAAGGGACAGTGAAAACAAAGTTCTCTTCCAAGAGAGACCAGACAAATACGAAGTCTTCAAAAACCCTCAGGTGAGTTTTTCACCTTGCTTTTTGAAACTGCAATCCCTTTCTAAGGGTATAATTTGTGCTGAGTAAACATAGAACAAATACACATCCTGCATAGTTATCATCAGAAATGCCCGTTCCGTAAGAAGAATTGAAAAAGGTTTTGCCGACTGCCCCGATTTCAAATAGAGTGAGGTGGTCTGGTCATGATATCCCGGCAGCTCAATACTCAGCAGAACATTTTTCTTGGCCTCTCTGTTTTTGCAAATCAATCTCTCCATTATTTCAACCCTGGTTACTTTCAAGTGTTTGCTCAATCATGAGATATCCTTTCAAAACAGACAGAACCCTTTATGTCATCTTCACATTGATGCATCAAACAAAATGACCGCCAATGGCAATTTAATAATGTTGAAACAATGTTTATTGTTCCAACAGAGCCCTTTGTAATGCATTAATGCGTTTTGGCTGTTGGCAGTGAGAGGCTGTCGTATCATATGCAGGCCTGAAGTGTATGGAAAAATGTGTGAGGGACTGTCTCATTTCCAAAATACTACATTGTGTATTCTTACAATTATTAAGTGCGTTTATTTTTCAGTGGAAACATGATTACCGTGTAAATCCTTGTGAATATAAGAAAATATAATTTCACTTAAATCCCTCTTGAATAGCATGGCTACTATTGCTATCTAAACTCTTCACATCAGTTAAGATAAAGGTTGAAGTACCATGCGTGATGTTGTTGTTGTTGTAAAATGTATATTTTAACAGGCATGGTAACGCTAATATTTTTCTCACGACAGAACTTTTATCTGTGGAAGAAGGACAAGAAAACTATCAAAGACATGAAAGACAGAGACAAGGAGTTACTCGTGGAGGTAAATAACACAAACACCACCACGTAGACTGGACCATTGAAAAAAATGTGAGACTTCATGTTGAGTGGCAGTTTCCAATGATGTGACCCTTCTGTGACTTCTTGCTCCCTTCCTGCCTCCTCCCCACACAGGAGAACTTCTGTGGGACCTCCATCATCGTGCCTGACTTAGAGGGGGTGCTCTATCTCAGGGAGGATGGCAAGAAGTCGTGGAAACAGCGCCTCTTCCTGCTGCGGGCCTCTGGAATTTATTATGTACCCAAAGGGAAGAGCAAGGTCAGCAGATCAAAGTTCAGAGGTCAAAAAGGGACATCTTGGGCTACATCCCAGATAAAGAAAACACATCCACTGAATATATGGCCTAGTCAGCCTCAGTTTAGTGTGAACAGAACACTGTACACTCCCAGCTAACCCAACATACATACACAGTTGCTATGTGATCAGAAGTAACCCTTTTCCCCGCAACAACAACAAAAAAAGGTAAGAGAGAAAAAGAAGTCTGAAAATCTCAATGTCAACTGAGACCTTAATGAAACGGCTGGGAGGTTCTTTACTCTTGGACTACAAAGTTATAGTGCTTAATACTTTTTGCCGTATCAACCCCTTGTTCTCTTCAAGCCGCTCTAAAAATACAACTGGAGTATTTGCACCTCACTGGCTACCGATATTCACTTACATCTTTCATCTTGTGGCAACAGTTATTCATACACACGCCATTCGTACATGACATCCTTACATTTGAGGTGCTACTGTAAGGCTACAGTGGCTACCGGCTCTTGTTGCAAGGCATTGATTAAGTGATCACGTTGTTTTGAAGTTGGGCTTTAGTGCTCGAACACAATACTGTCATTCAAGATTCAAGTTTGACTACCTTTTTCCCTCCCCCACAGACATCTCGTGACCTGGTGTGTTTCGTCCAGTTCGACAATGTAAATGTGTACTATGGCAAAGAGTTCAAAAACAAGTACAAGGCCCCAACAGATTTCTGTTTTGTTCTGAAGGTGAGTGAACAGTTGAAAGGGAAGGACGACCCCATTTTAGTCTCACAGCTTAAGAGGCACAGTTAGTGCAAGGTAGATAAAGAGAGAAACTACACGAGTGCTTCTCTTCCCCAATATTATCTTCAACTGCTACGTACATGTATTGACTTTTAAATGACTCATGTATGCCCCGTGATTCTTGATCGATGCCTCATTAGCTTCGTTCAACTGTCGTACCCCATCTGAACGCAGAATATGAGCTTGTTTCACTCCTTTGTTTGTAAACATTGTAATTCTAAACAAAACACTGTATCGTCTCAAAAAAATGGCTATAAATATAAATAGACTATAATTTTGGGATCAATGGTCAGTCCTTTGCATCCAGAGCTCTGTCTATGAATTTGAGAGTGGTTACATTTTCTCCAGCCCCGTCCCACAAGCGTTTCACTATTAACAGCAGCTGGGTGTCCTCTTTCTTATTGTTTGAACTGCAGATTGCTCCTTTAAACCGAGCTTAACTCTTCCACTATGAGCTACTGTAATAGTCTAAATATTGAATAGTTTTATTTGGAAAGGTACAGTATCTCATATGCTGCAAGTGTAAGTACTATGCATGAACATATTAAATAAGCACACAGTGAGGGTTTTGTTTATTATAATTGCAAATAACTTGGGTATATTTTTATGTCACTCTACAGACGGGTACTGTGGTCAACCCAACAGCTGCCTCGCTGGAATTGAGAACTTCAATATGTAGTGACAGTTCATTACTTTCAGGAAGTGAAAAGTCCCCCCTTTTTACAGGCCATTGAATTTACAAGTGAGTTAGATCAAATGAATGGCATGAGGAACACTGTAAATGTCGCCCCCCAAAAAATGGTTATTTGGTTTGTAACACGTTAGTCATAATAGAGTGTTTGTCTTGGTGAAAACCCTTTACTTGGAGGCAATATAGTGGGCTCACTTCAGTTGGCTCGGTTTCACATTGTATCTTTCAATAAGATCCGCACTTCTTCTCAGAACACAAGTTCCTGACTGATTTGAAAAAACGAGAATTGGATGGGTTTGTGGTTATAGTCTTTTAAGGATCTGAAACTGTTCTTTCTTTTCTTCCCTCCTCTTGGAAACACTTGAATCAGCAACAACCATTATTCTCTAGGTCTAGGAGGTGTTGGGAATCAAAGCCAAAGAGCTTAGAGAGGGAAGGAGACAGAATTACATTTCACTGAGATATATCCCCCCAAGGCCAGAGGGTTGAAGAAGTGAGGCTGAAGGAAGATGATCTCAGTCAATGCAGCAGACAGGTTGGAAACCTGGGCAAGTTTAGCAAAGGTCTCTAATATCTAGCTCTGCATTGGGTTATCAATGCTCATACGTCAATCCTGAAGGAGTAAAACAGAGCTAGGCATTTGGACTCAGATGTTACAGAGAGCAATAGTACTGGCATCTTTCTGTAGGCACGAGTGGAGACAAACTCCACCATGGCTCGTTGGCCAAAGCTGATGGGGAAATGAATGCATTTTTTGTAGGGTTTTTCGATAAACGCTGAAAATAAGGTCTGTGGTAAACACAGGAACCAGAGGTAGAACATGCTAACTTGTTTTCGTTTTTTGGGACTACAAGCTGGACAGTTCTATTATCATACTATAGTGTGACACAACCAATGTTTACTGGGTTCAACACTCCAAAGTTTCAATCACAGTATATTACCCAGACAGTAGTGGTTACATCTGCCGAGTGGTGAGCTTTACAACACTGAGAGACCAAAACAAAGACCAAAACAAAATGCACTGGCCCACAATTTTAAACAGACTGTGACCCCTAGTGGCACTACCAGGCACATTCCGCTTCACAGTGGAAAACACTGAATCATACCAATCAGTGTGTGGTAATGGCCCTGCAGCAAAGTCAAGACATTTTCTCTCAGATAGACAATGATCTCATACAAGCTGCTGTGTTTGAACAATGGCAAGGGGAGCTTTTCAGTGACTCATACAATATGGAGTTCACTATCTTAAATCTCACCACTGTCATTAGTCTGTAACCCTTAATTCTGCTAATGTGGATATCTGATATTTTTATGCAATCTACATTAGAGGACTTCAGAGATCATATGGCTGGAATCCCCCCCAAAAAAAAAAAACAACAACATTGGAAGCTCATACAGGGTAGTGACACAAAAAACCTGCGTTGGAGGTGACGCAATCGTTTTGTCCCACTGATTCGCTACCCTAAATATGTGTCCTTTCTCTCCATCCCCATCCCTAACTTCAGCACCCCCAGATCCAGAAAGAGTCTCAGTATATTAAGTATCTGTGCTGTGATGACGCCTGGACCATGAATCTCTGGGTGACGGGGATACGCATCGCAAAGGTGAACGCAGACAGCTCAACAGCCCGTATATCTAAGGCATAAACATAAACGGTGACGTGTTAGACAGACAGGGTTTGGTGGTCTTGCGTGTATTGTAACGGTTGGTGTTTGTCCCTGTCAGTATGGGAAGTCTCTGTACGAAAACTACAAAACTTCGATGAAGAAGGCTGCAATCACCACTGCATGGACCAACCGCACTGCTGGTACAACGTCCATTCCGTCAACACCTTCCCCCACCACGAAAGGTTAGTAAAACCCCCCTTTCTGCTGGTAGAGATTAGCTGTGAGCAAAAAGGTTATCAATGGATAGATCATCGTTGTTTTACTATACTGGGTGTACAAAGTCAAGAACCCTTCAAATCATACTTGAATTAATGACTGTATTGATAAGATGAAAGATGTTATTTATTGCTTGTCTGTTTCTCTCTGCTCTTCTCCCAGCCAATGCTTCTGGTCAGGCCAATGGACATGCTCCCCAGCCCCCTGCAGAACCTGTTGCCAAGGTTGGCAATGCACCGCCTCCACCACCACCCCTGTTACCTACACAGATCCTACCCCCGCCACCCCCCTGACCCAGTGCTGCCCCCACTACCACCGCCCCTGGCTACCAAGAAAAGCCCACCAGCAACCTCTGTACCACGACAACTGCCCAGTCTGCCCACCAGCTTCCCTCCATCACAGACATCCATGGCCAACCTCCCTCCACCACCTCCATCTCTCTCCCAGGACGACAGCTCTGAGTCACCTCCAGACTTCCTCCCTCCCCCACCTCCAACTCTTGGATTCGGTCCAGGTGCCGGGTCGTTACCCCCTCCACCTCCAGTCAGCTTCCTACCACCACCACCACCGGACCCAGGTTTTCCCCTACCACCTCCACCACCTGATCCTGCCTTCTGCCCTGTGACCAACAGGGATTCCTTACCAGCACCTCCGCCTCGCCAGTCCAATATAGGGGCTGGAGCACCCCCGCCTCCACCTCCGCCCCCATCTGCCTCGGCAGGGTTACAATCGACCCCGTCGGTGAGGAGAACAGGCCCCCCTCCACCCAAGAGGACTACACCACCGCTAGCAGCGCCCGGGGGCGGGGACTTCATGTCAGAACTAGCCAAGGCTATGGCTAAGAAACGTGGCAATCAGTAAACAGGGGATTGGGGCACACACTCATCCCTTACATTCAGGAAAATCAACCACCGGTGATAGTAGTTGATACAGACTTTTAAAGCAAAGAGTATTACAGATCTGATTTAAGAACAGCAACTACTTTATGTTTACTGAACTGTAAGTGATAAATTAGTTGGGAAGTTATTTGTTTGAGAATTGGAGAGGCTTTTACATCAAAGAGATTTATTAGACTACTGTGTAAAGTGGGGTCACTTGCAAGATTGAAAAATATTCATGTTAATCACCAATTGAGGGTAGTAAGCCAGTAAGTGTTTTGCCGGTTCGAATCCGTTGGCCGACAAGGGACATCTGGCAGGAGTCGGCAACCAGTTGGAGTTGATCTTGACAAAGGGTGTTGCAGTTGATCCAATGACTTCATGCGTTGTACATACTGTAACTAGTTCTGCATGTATAAATACACATTTCTCAATAAGATCATTTTACTCCGAGAACAGACGTGTTTCCAATCTTCTCTTGTCTGAATAAATATATTATACAGAACTGCAAATTAATATTCTGTCCTCCTTTCTTGAAACCTAACATCCGTACAGATTGTGTGGGTAACAAAACCTACTCTAAGAGACTTTCTTTGAACGATTGGAGGGAATGATAAACTTTGTCTCCTTTAAAAAGGAGAGTGCACCTGCTGCCATTAGTTGGCTGTATGTGACATATGTAACATGCAGCCTCAACCTCTCGGTTGCAATTCATCTTTCATAATGAACCAGTGTTAGATCCCCTTATGCATAATCCCCAACCAATACCCCACACTGTATAGTTGAGATTCCGGGCAACATTTAAGGGAGATAATGTTCTCTAGGCTGGAGAGTATTAATGTTCTTGTGTTTCAATGTCTGTTGGAGACGAGAGAGACCCGATGACGTTTTGTTTTCTAAAGCATGAAAGGATAAATTAGCTCATTGCACATTTCTGTATTCAAAAGGACATTTCATTTAATTCATTACACATGTATTACGACGTCACAGTGTTTCCAAAACAGCTTCGGATTGTTCCCTTTCCTTTCTCATCTTGAATTACATGAAGTCAGCAAACAGGGTTACGTTCATGGTCATCCAACAGTTGCTTGAACATGTATACGTGCAAGTACTGAACTAACTGTATAGTTGCAGATTCATTCCACCGTGATGGCTATGTAGATATGAACTGCAGTCAAAAGATGCTGAACAATGTTGAAACTGGTGTTTTATATATTTTTTGTCATCCTGAACACACCTAAAATATTATGTTATGATGAGTCCCGTCATATTGAGGCAGAGGCGTCACTCAGGAGGAACAGCTGACCTTTAACCCCTGGGCCCACCATTGGGGTTGTGCTGCATACCCCGCCTCGGGAGAATGGACAATAGGAAAAGGAGGACCGAGCACTCCCCCATTGCCACGCAAATAATCTAGGTAGCCATTTGATTAGCTATTCAGGAGTATTATGGCTTGGGGGTAGAAGATATTCAGAAGCCTTTTGGACCTAGACTTGGCGCTCCGGTAGCAGAGAGAACATTCTATGACTATGGTGTCTCTGACAATTCATAGGGCTTTCCTCTGACACCGCCTGGTATAGAGGTCCTGGATGGCAGAAAGCTTGGTCCCAGTGATGTACTGAGCTGTACGCACTACCCTCTGTACCCTCTCTTTTACGCTGCTGCTACTCTGTTTATTATCTATGCGTAGTCACTTTAGCTCTACCTACATGTACATATTACCTCAATTACCTCGACTAACCTTTGCCCCCATACATTGACTCATTGTACCAGTACCCCCCTGCATATAGCCTCGTTACTGTTATTTTACTGCTGCTCTTTGATTATTATCATATTTAAAAAATGTACTTATATATTTTTACTGGACACTTATTTGTCTTAAAACTGCATTGTTGATTGAGGGCTTGGAAGTAAGCATTTCACTAATGTAACATGACTTTAATGTTAACTAGATAACCTGCGCATGAAAATGGGATACAGTTGCCCACCAAAATACAGCATTGACTAACTATAATCCAAAACCCAACCAAAACAAACTGCAATTCTTCTACATTTTATTTCACCTTTATTTAACCAGGTAGGCCAGTTGGGAACAAGTTCTCATTTACAACTGCAACCTGGCCAAGATAAAGCAAAGCAGTGTTACACAAACAACAACAACACAGAGTTACACATGGAATAAACAAATGTACAGTCAATAACACAATAGAAAAGTATATATACAGTGTGTACAAATGAGGTAAGATTAGGGAGGTAAGGCAATAAATCGGCCGTAGTGGCGAAATAATGACAATTTAGCAATTAAACACTGGAGTGATATTGCTGTAACGTGTTACTCGTCATGCATGTCTGTTTTCTGCTTTCCCACGACCCACCCCGCCCAAGCCTCCACCTGTTATGCCTCTGCTTTTGTTTCAGACAGAGGGATTTGTACAGCGTACCTTTCTCACTGCCTGTAATTATTATGATTATTAATATCTTCTCATGATGCATCTCTGGCAGTGAGCTAACCCGAAGGAGCAGAGCTCGATGCCAGGACTAATGTATTGCTTTACTGTCATCTTTTTCTAATAAATTTTTAAACGAACGTGTGGCGTTTCCTGTCTGAACGATCGTCTCTACGATGTATTGGATTCTTTTATCATATTCTCCTGTTGCTCCCCAGAAGAGCATGGGAAAACATGTTTGTATGGCGGCGTGTCAGCATGTGCCCATGCAGTGCAACTTTCCGTACAGTAACTGAGTGAGCGTTGGGGTGAAGGTAACAGAAAGAGATCCTCCAGATCCTCCAGATCCTCCAGATCCTCCAGATCCTCCAGATCCTCCAGATTCTCCAGATCCTCCAGATCCTCCAGATCCTCCAGATCCTCCAGATCCACCAGATCCTCCAGATCCTCCAGATCCTCCAGATCCTCCAGCACAATCCCCATCTCTAACTCTACTTTCTCCCCCTCTACCTCTCTTTCTTTCTCTCTTTCTCTCTCTCTCCTCTAAGTGGACACGCTTATCCCCTTGCCGCGTTTATTTGCCTTTTGAAGGTGTTGGTCACAGAAGTAGGAGAAATGTAGGAATGTAGGACACATTTAGCTGCTGTATTGCCCAGGAGGAGTGAGGGAAAAACAGGGAGATTCTGCAACATACACACATAAAAACTCTTTCCTTAATCTTATCTTGCCATCTGCTTCTGACACGCTCAAACACAGTCTACTCAACCAATACACTAAAACAAAGTCTCATGTATACTGAAGCAAAGTCTATATTTTACTGTCAGTATTTGCTTGGCAGAGGTTTTCATTGTATCCAATGAAACAGATTTGACTTTGAAACTGTGTTGTACGGCATCTCTAATCTCTTTCCTGTATCTTACCTTAACGTCTTCGGTTGACACTCAAACACAGTCTACTAAAGTCTCAGTAGGTTACACTCCTACTCAAACAGGCCACTCAAAGCAGTCTGCAATTACAGAAGTTGTATCACCTGCATTCCACACATATAAACCACATGACATAACGACAATAATACCCTAGGCATGTCCTAATAGTCTACTAGAACTGCAACTGAAAACACAACCTCTATTAAATAAGCAACAGTGTGGGGTCTTGGCTTGGGTCCATCCTCTGGGTAAGAAAAAGAACTGCACACAAATACAAGCCTCATCCTGAGGTAGACTACTTTTTGCCTACCTGGTCTGTACTAATCAATCGGTTACAGTGCTGTGTACTGACGGGTATTCAAGAGAAGTGCAATTTAAAAGTATTAGATGTGCCTTTTAGTTCATACCACTAGGGGGTGGTATCCTCCTTTATACTGAAAACCACCACGTTCATCAATTAAGCAACCCATAAGGAGGAGGGTGAATTTACCCCTAGAGTGAATCTCAATTGTATTTCGTTGATTCCTCATGTCCTAGCTCCTCCCCTCCTTCTCAGGTCCAAAGTCCCTACCCTCTGACCTTCCAGTACGTTTTGAGAAGAAGGCGAGGAGAGAGGATGAAAGAAATTGAGGAAAGATGAATTGGGAGAGCCAAGGAGTAGGGTGAACATGCCCCTAGGTCAGTTTGGTATTTTCTCCCCTCATTGTTTAGGTAGAGATTTGGGGAGGCTAAACTGATCCTAGATCAGTGCCTGTGGGTAGCAGAGACACCTTCGTGTTCTCACATTAGCACATCATAATAGAGAGTGCATTCCAAATAGCACCCTATTCTCTATGAATTCATTACTTTGACCAGGGCCCATAAGGTGCCATTTGGGACGCATTATAGATTATGTAGATTATATACATTTTTTGGTGAATCAGCAGGACTAGACCACAGGAGGTTGGTCGCACCTTAATTGGGGAGAACGGGCTCGTGGTAATGGCTGGAGCGGAATCTGTGGAATGGTATCAAATTCATCAAACACATGATTTGACGCCATTCCATTTGCGCCGTTCCAGCGATTATTGTGAGCCATTCTCCCATCGGCAGCCTCCACTGGACTAGACAGAATCTGTGGGGAATGTTGTTTAATCAATAACGCCACAGTCTGTCTGCATATCTAATCAATAAGTATGTAATAAAACTGCAACTGTTCATGTTTTATACCAGTGTTTGGTTTGATTTCTGACCATATTTGTGTTGTAAACCCTGCGTGTGTACTTATATGACATGTGTGTGTGTTTGTTTGCGTGTGTGTGTGTGTGCGTGTGTGTCTGTTTGTTTGCGTGTGTGTGTGTGTGTGCGTGCCTGTGTGTGTGTGTGTGCATGTGTTTGTGTAGGTCAGCCAAAACTTTAGTCTCTACTGGCGTGGGACAGCTGCTACACAGAGTGCTTAACCAATGGCAACGCTAGAGATCACAAAGATGCCAAATTCCTGGACTGTGATTGGCAATGTCTAGTGATTATAACCAAAGCCCCTGGTGGCCATCTTTAGGGGCCAGCAGAGCCCTGTTAACACTAACAATAGAGAACTCAGGCCAAGACCCCAAACTGATGCTTATTTAAACAAATCCAAATATAATTTATACTTGAGAGATTTTTCAAAGTAGCCACCCTTTGCCTTGATGACAGCTTTGCACGTTCTTGGCATTCTCTCAACCAGCTTCACCTGGAATGCTTTCCCAACAGTCTTGAAGGACTTCCCATATATGCGGAGCACTTGTTGGCTGCTTTTGCTTGACTCTGCGGACCAACTCATCCCAAACCATCTCAATTGGATTGAGGTCGGGTGATTGTGGACGCCAGGTCATCTGACGCAGCACTCCATCATTCTCATTGGTCAAATAGCCCTTACACAGCCTGGCGGTGTGTTTTGGGTCATTGTCCTGCTGAAAAAAAATGATAGTCCCACTAAAATTGATAGTCCTCCATGCTTTACAGTGGGAAATACACATGCAGAGATCATCCGTTCACCCACACAAAGACACGACGGTTGGAACCGAAAATCTCAAATTAGGACTCATCAGACCAAAGGACAGATTTCCACCGGTCTAATGTCCATTGCTCGTGTTTCTTGACCCAAGAAAGTCTTTCCTTCTTATTGGTGTCTTTTAGTAGTGGTTTCTTTGCAGCAATTCGACCATGAAGGCCTGATTCACGCAGTCTCCTCTGAACAGTTTATGTTGAGATGTGTCTGTTACTTCAACTCTGTGAGGCATTTATTTGAAATCTGAGGTGCAGTTAACTCTAATGAACTTATCCTTTGCAGCAGAGGTAAATCTGGCTTCCGTTTCATCATAACGCTGGATGGGTTTTTGACGGCACTTGAAGAACCTTTCAAAGTTCATGAAATGTTCCTCATTGACTGACCTTCATGTCTTAAAGTAATGATGGATTGTCGTTTCTCTGTGCTTATTTGAGCTGTTCTTGCCGTAATATGGACTTGTCTTTTACCAAATAGGTCTATCTCCTGTATACCACCTCTACCTTGTCACAACACAACTGGTTGGCTTAAATGCATTAAGATGGAAAGAAATTCCACAAATGAATTTTTAACAAGGCACACTTGTTAATTGAAATGCATTCCAGGTGACTACCTCATGAAGCTGGTTAAGAGGATGCCAAGAGAGTGCAAAGCTGTCATCAAAGCAAAGGGTGGCTACTTTGAAGACTCTCAAATATAAATATATTTTGATTTGTTTAACACTTTTTTGGTTACTACATGATTCTATATGTGTTATTTCATAGTTGTGATGTCTTCACTATTATTCTACAATGTAGAAAATATAAAAAATTCTGGGCTGTGGTTTAGCGAAGGGTCAATTGAAGATGGCTCAGGCTACATAGGTCCATACTGGAAGCAGAGTTTGATGAAAATCACAGGAACGCACCAATCTTTCCCCATTGAAAGCAGTTCAAAGAAGCATGAATTCAAGCATTAAAGACACACAAATTAAAACAATTTGTTTGCATTATAACCAGATTATAGCTCCCGTCAAAATGTCTTAAATGATATATATATATTAAGGTCACAGTCACCAGTCAGCTCCTTAGATCTGTGTTTATTGTTGTGAATTGTTAGATATTACTGCACTGCTGGAGCTAGGAACACCACTAGTATTTACAAGATAGATTATTTTTAATTCCTCTTTATTAACACAGAAATCATAATAGATTGTTTTATATTTTGTGTGTAGCTAGTTGCTTGACAAAGTCCTAAAATTTCAGAAGGATACAAAAAAAGATTACATTTTTTACCGCTTGAGGTCAAAATTGTCCCCTGTTGTCCCCTCTTAAAGGGTCACGAACAGTCAAAATCATGTTTTTTATGAAATTGGATGATATTTAGATGAAACCAGATCAAAGTATGATGACTAAAGTATGAAAAATGACTGTTGCTTCTACATTGATAAAGTTTGATCATAAAGTTACTGGTCCCCTCCCCCACATCCCTGGGGTGCTCCTCTTTTCAGTTCGCTGCAGCTAGCGACTGGAACGAGCTGCAAAAAAACACTCAAACTGGACCGTTTTATCTCCATCTCTTCTTTCAAAGACTCAATCACGGACACGCTTACTGACAGTTGTGGCTGATTCATGTGATGCATTGTTGTGTCTATCTTCTTGCCCTTTGTGCTGTTGTCTGTGCCCAATAATGTTTGTACCATGTTTTGTGCTGCTACCATGTCGTGCTGCTGCCATGTTGTGTTGCTACCATGTTGTTGTCATGTTGTGTTGCTACCATGCTGTGTTTTCATGTGTTGCTGCCATATTATGTTGTCTTAGGTCTCTTTTTATATAGTGTTGTGGTTTCTCTCTTGTGGTGATGTGTGTTTTGTTCTATATATATATATATATTTATTTTTTATTTTTTTTGTTTTGTTTAAAGGAGGCCTTTTTACCTTTTGGTAGGCCATCATTGTAACTAAAAATGTGTTCCTAATTGACATGCCTAGTTAAATAAAGGTAAAATATATATTTTTATAAAAATATCAAACACTTGTATTCTTTATTAAGGGGACAGGGTGACATCACCCTACCTCTCATTTTAATACACCAATGGTAACATGATATTCTCTTAACTAATTTAAATAAGTACCGCCTTGTAACCAGAAGGCGTGTTTACAGAGAGGTGTGATTTCTATAGCTACTCTACTGGTGGCCAAATTTGACTGTAGGGTGTCAGCAAATATAATTAAAAGTTGACTTATATATTTCCCCTTACATCTGTGTCTGGTGTTAGCTAGTTACTGCCAAGCTAGGTCTTCATCTGTGTCTGGTGTTAGCTAGTTACTGCCAAGCTAGGTCTTCATCTGTGTCTGGTGTTAGCTAGTTACTGCCATGCTAGGTCTTCATCTGTGTCTGGTGTTAGCTAGTTACTGCCAAGCTAGGTCTTCATCTGTGTCTGGTGTTAGCTAGTTACTGCCAAGCTAGGTCTTCATCTGTGTCTGGTGTTAGCTAGTTACTGCCAAGCTAGGTCTTCATCTGTGTCTGGTGTTAGCTGTTACTGCCAAGCTAGGTCTTCATCTGTGTCTGGTGTTAGCTAGTTACTGTAGGTCTTCATCTGTGTCTGGTGTTAGCTAGTTACTGCCAAGCTAGGTCTTCATCTGTGTCTGGTGTTAGCTAGTTACTGCCAAGCTAGGTCTTCATCTGTGTCTGGTGTTAGCTAGTTACTGCCAAGCTAGGTCTTCATCTGTGTCTGGTGTTAGCTAGTTACTGCCAAGCTAGGTCTTCATCTGTGTCTGGTGTTAGCTAGTTACTGCCAAGCTAGGTCTTCATCTGTGTCTGGTGTTAGCTAGTTACTGCCAAGCTAGGTCTTCATCTGTGTCTGGTGTTAGCTAGTTACTGCCAAGCTAGGTCTTCAGCCAGCATGGAACAAAAGAGGGGAAGGGTCATTCAAAACTCTGACGCAGTTGTCAAGTCAACAAATCCGTCAGTGCTGCGGTGACCCACATCACAACACATATGCCAAACGGGAGATGTACATATATTTCAAAAGAAATTGACATCATTGATGCAATGTCAATGTTTAAGTTGCTTTGGGTATGACCAAATTCACTTGAGATGATTCTACTGCAACACGGCTTAATGCATCTAGGTTTCCTGACAGGCATTTCAAAGTGCTGTCAGTCAAGGCAAGAATATAAGCTCCCCGCCCACTCAGCCTATCTTTTCAAACTTCCTGGTAGTTAGCCATGAGAGAAAATGTACTTTTTCTCAAATGTTGAGCATTTCTTTCTAAAACAAATATTATGGGTGAAAGTTTAGTCACTCAAAGGGATATTTTGCATGGGAATCAGAATGACTGTTAAGAATGACCTTTCAGAGAATGAAAGGGATTTAACAAGGCGACCATGGGCTAATTTGAATGGGCGCCAACAGCAGATTAGGATTTATTTTACATCCGTACCCCAGTGCGACCCACAACCACAGTGAAATGTCACAATGAGGGAGTACAAGTTCTTCCATAAATTATTTCTCAAATGTTTCCGTAGACGTTTGTAATTTACATGCAATGCTTTTCTCGATGCCTTCCCAGTTAATACAACCTAACATGCTGTTGGGATCTTTAATACAACCTAACATGCTGTTGGGCTCTTTATAGTCATTGTATTGGTATTCTGACCCTGGGTGCATATAAGATAGCTAGACACTTCTCATCTTACTCACTTCTGTCTTCGGTTCGTCCTGTGCCTCTCACAGGTTTGAATGTGTTTCTCTCGTCTGCAGTCTTTTGTGCTTTGGTATTCTCCTTTCTGCTCTTCTCCAGTTTCAACTGGTCCGCCATGTTCCTAGTCAGGCACAGTAGCCAGTCTGTTGATCCGGAAGCTTCTGTCTGTGACCGGAGATCTACACTCAGGGGAGTATTAGAGGAGTCCAGTGTCCGTGGTTCTCTTGAAGGCATCACTTGCAGAAGATGTGCTGGCGGCTGAGAGACACAGGGTCAGTATAGAGCTCAGTACAGATGGGGCAGAAGGTGGTCTGACAGGGCAAAGGAAGACGTAGCCATACTGAGTATGTTGTGTTCCCTGTTCACAGAAAGAGAGAGAGAGAGAGTGTGTGCTTTAAATACACTGTCAACTTAATGTGAGTTAATCCATTTACCTGATGGTGTGGCAGGAAGGACATTTTGCTGCCAAACAAGAGGTTGGGAGTTCAAATCCCAACCTCCCAACATGTTTAATTATCATCAGAAAGCTTCTATTCCTGGCATCCCGGCTTCCTTTAAGTTACTGTAAAATGTAGTGATGGGGAAACTAAGCTCGTTATTAAGCATTGATGCTTTCAAGCCAGTTGTGTAGAAAAGAGGTTAATTAATCAAGGCTTTGATCAACACAGTGTATACTAGTGGCACCTGCTGTTTAAATAAATTTAGAGCAGACAAATTAATATAGATGACTGTCCCACACACTTTAGCGCTTGTGCAGTGGCCTTTTTATCTTCTACTGAAACCAATACCATACCAATCCGGTGGTTCAATACCAAATGGCACTCTATTCCGTATATAGTGAACTACTTATGACCAGGCACATAGGATGCACTATATAGCGGATAGGGTGCAATTTGGGATGTAGACCTAGCTACACATACAACCCTTAAAGACCTCCTTAGAGGAAAGCACGAGTTATATTCTCTAAAGGTTAATATTCTCTTGAAGCGACAGAGCAGCTCGTATGAGTTTCTGTGGAATTGACTGAGTCTAAACATCATGCAATGATAGAGAGAGCAACACGCCTGTTATTGAAACAGAGCAGCAAAAACAAGCAGAGAATGTTCCATGTCCTTGGGTAAAAAATATGTGACAGAGGCAAAACAAGCATGTCTGGTTTGAATTCATTAGCTAATCAGCTAATGTCTGTCTCTTGAGCTCTCTTCAGTCCTTTGTTGTACTGTAGGTTTATTATGGTATCATTCTGTTCTTAACAGACCGACCTGGGGCTCTATTTTAACAAACCTAACACTATGGTAAATCCAAGCGCAGGCGGTAGCGCTATAGGTACAGGGTCTATCACACTTTTTTTTTCCCCACGGGCGTTGGCGCGAAAGGGCTGGCTTTTGATGAATGAACACGTCACTGGCCAATCAGAACATGCTACATTGCGGAAAATGTGGTTGCTTCAAGTTGTGTATGTATGGTCTTTTATATATTGCTTTGGAATCAACTCCAATTCCAATGTTAGTCCGTTACAGTTAGTTAAATGGTTTACAGAAACGAAATAACAAAATCTAGACTTAACTTTGCTAAATACGTTAGCTTGAACCCATTTGCAGTCTACATTGTTCTATGTAATTGCATGACTTCAATGGCATTCACACTGATATAGGGGTTAGGCCTACTGTAAATTGCATTATGGCTGAGCATGGACATGCCACAAACATAGTCAATAAACAAGATTAAATTAACGATTGACAAGGCCTGAAAATTGAACAAATAATTTGAATCACTACGGTTTGATTTGTCTTATCTTAGCAATTTCTTCTCAGCTAGCTACATAGCCGTCTTTGTATCAAAGATAATTGCGTAATTATCGTATTTCGCCGTCCTAACGTAGTCTTCACTAGCCAGCTAGCTAACGTCCACTGATTAGCTGCACTGAGAAACTATTACTATTACACTCAACTGAACGACTTGATTAGTTTAGTGTTAGCTACCTACATAGCTGTCTTTGCTGTCTTCGTATCATCGTATCCAAGATAATTGTGTTGTTTAGGTTTAGAGTGTGTAGTCTTAGAGTGATTAACTTAATTTACCGAGGTTAGCTAGCCAGCTATTTGTCGTCCTTAACGTAGGTGACTCTGCTAGCTAGCCAACTCTGCTAGCTAGCCAACAGCTAGCCAACGCTAGCCAACGTCTTCTGTATAGAACTCAACTACCCGGTCGCATTCACAGGTTGTATCACTTTTTCACTTCATTTCATTACAGTACAACGGTTTGATTTGTTTGATCGTAGCTAGCTACTTAGCTAGCTACATAGCCGTCTTTGTATCAAAGATAATTGGGTAGTCTAGAGCGATTTTCTAGGTTCGCTAGCCATCTATTGTCGTTCTTTTAACGCAACGTAACGTAAACAACACTGCTATCTAGCCTGCTAGCCCCCGAATAGCAACACTGCAGAAACTATTACACTCAACGGAACGACTTGATTAGTGTAGTGTCAACAACGCACCCACTGCCAGCTGGCCTACTTCAGCAGTACTGTATCATTTTAATCATTTTAGTCAATAAGATTCTTGCTACGTAGCTTAACTTTCTGAACATTCGAGACGTGTAGTCCACTTGTCATTCCAATCTCCTTTGCATTAGCGTAGCCTCTTCTGTAGCCTGTCAACTATGTGTCTGTTTATCCCTGTTCTCTCCTCTCTGCACAGACCATACAAACGCTCCACACCGCGTGGCCGCGGCCACCCTACTCTGGTGGTCCCAGCGCGCACGACCCACGTGGGTTCCAGGTCTCCGGTAGCCTCTGGAACTGCCAATCTGCGGTCAACAAGGCAGAGTTCATCTCAGCCTATGCCTCCCTCCAGTCCCTCGACTTCTTGGCACTGACGGAAACATGGATCACCACAGACAACACTGCTACTCCTACTGCTCTCTCTTCGTCCGCCCACGTGTTCTCGCACACCCGAGAGCGTCTGGTCAGCGGGGTGGTGGCACCGGGATCCTCATCTCTCCCAAGTGGTCATTCTCTCTTTCTCCCCTTACCCATCTGTCTATCGCCTCCTTTGAATTCCATGCTGTCACAGTTACTAGCCCTTTCAAGCTTAACATCCTTATCATTTATCGCCCTCCAGGTTCCCTCGGAGAGTTCATCAATGAGCTTGATGCCTTGATAAGCTCCTTTCCTGAGGACGGCTCACCTCTCACAGTTCTGGGCGACTTTAACCTCCCCACGTCTACCTTTGACTCTTTCCTCTCTGCCTCCTTCTTTCCACTCCTCTCCTCTTTTGACCTCACCCTCTCACCTTCCCCCTACTCACAAGGCAGGCAATACGCTCGACCTCATCTTTACTAGATGCTGTTCTTCCACTAACCTCACTGCAACTCCCCTCCAAGTCTCCGACCACTGCCTTGTATCCTTTTCCCTCTCGCTCTCATCCAACACCTCCCACACTGCCCCTACTCGGATGGTATCGCGCCGTCCCAACCTTCGCTCTCTCTCCCCCGCTACTCTCTCCTCTTCCATCCTATCATCTCTTCCCTCCGCTCAAACCTTCTCCCACCTATCTCCTGATTCTGCCTCCTCAACCCTCCTCTCCTCCCTCTCTGCATCCCTTGACTCTCTATGTCCCCTATCCTCCAGGCCGGCTCGGTCCTCCCCTCCCGCTCCGTGGCTCGATGACTCATTGCGAGCTCACAGAACAGGGCTCCGGGCAGCCGAGCGGAAATGGAGGAAAACTCGCCTCCCTGCGGACCTGGCATCCTTTCACTCCCTCCTCTCTACATTTTCCTCCTCTGTCTCTGCTGCTAAAGCCACTTTCTACCACGCTAAATTCCAAGCATCTGCCTCTAACCCTAGGAAGCTCTTTGCCACCTTCTCCTCCCTCCTGAATCCTCCGCCCCCTCCCCCCTCCTCCCTCTCTGCAGATGACTTCGTCAACCATTTTGAAAAGAAGGTCAACGACATCCGATCCTCGTTTGCTAAGTCAAACGACACCGCTGGTTCTGCTCACACTGCCCTACCCTGTGCTCTGACCTCTTTCTCCCCTCTCTCTCCAGATGAAATCTCGCGTCTTGTGACGGCCGGCCGCCCAACAACCTGCCCGCTTGACCCTATCCCCTCCTCTCTTCTCCAGACCATTTCCGGAGACCTTCTCCCTTACCTCACCTCGCTCATCAACTCATCCCTGACCGTTGGCTACGTCCCTTCCGTCTTCAAGAGAGCGAGAGTTGCACCCCTTCTGAAAAAACCTACACTCGATCCCTCCGATGTCAACAATTACAGACCAGTATCCCTTCTTTCTTTTCTCTCCAAAACTCTTGAACGTGCCGTCCTTGGCCAGCTCTCCCGCTATCTCTCTCTGAATGACCTTCTTGATCCAAATCAGTCAGGTTTCAAGACTAGTCATTCAACTGAGACTGCTCTCCTCTGTATCACGGAGGCGCTCCGCACTGCTAAAGCTAACTCTCTCTCCTCTGCTCTCATCCTTCTAGATCTATCGGCTGCCTTCGATACTGTGAACCATCAGATCCTCCTCTCCACCCTCTCCGAGTTGGGCATCTCCGGCGCGGCCCACGCTTGGATTGCGTCCTACCTGACAGGTCGCTCCTACCAGGTGGCGTGGCGAGAATCTGTCTCCTCACCACGCGCTCTCACCACTGGTGTCCCCCAGGGCTCTGTTCTTGGCCCTCTCCTATTCTCGCTATACACCAAGTCACTTGGCTCTGTCATAACCTCACATGGTCTCTCTTATCATTGCTATGCAGACGACACACAATTAATCTTCTCCTTTCCCCCTTCTGATGACCAGGTGGCGAATCGCATCTCTGCATGTCTGGCAGACATATCAGTGTGGATGACGGATCACCACCTCAAGCTGAACCTCGGCAAGACGGAGCTGCTCTTCCTCCCGGGGAAGGACTGCCCGTTCCATGATCTCGCCATCACGGTCGACAACTCCATTGTGTCCTCCTCCCAGAGCGCCAAGAACCTTGGCGTGATCCTGGACAACACCCTGTCGTTCTCAACTAACATCAAGGCGGTGGCCCGTTCCTGTAGGTTCATGCTCTACAACATCCGCAGAGTACGACCCTGCCTCACACAGGAAGCGGCGCAGGTCCTAATCCAGGCACTTGTCATCTCCCGTCTGGATTACTGCAACTCGCTGTTGGCTGGGCTCCCTGCCTGTGCCATTAAACCCCTTCAACTCATCCAGAACGCTGCAGCCCGTCTGGTGTTCAACCTTCCCAAGTTCTCTCACGTCACCCCGCTCCTCCGTTCTCTCCACTGGCTTCCAGTTGAAGCTCGCATCCGCTACAAGACCATGGTGCTTGCCTACGGAGCTGTGAGGGGAACGGCACCTCAGTACCTCCAGGCTCTGATCAGGCCCTACACCCAAACAAGGGCACTGCGTTCATCCACCTCTGGCCTGCTCGCCTCCCTACCACTGAGGAAGTACAGCTCCCGCTCAGCCCAGTCAAAACTGTTCGCTGCCCTGGCCCCCCAATGGTGGAACAAACTCCCTCACGACGCCAGGACAGCGGAGTCAATCACCACCTTCCGGAGACACCTGAAACCCCACCTCTTTAAGGAATACCTAGGATAGGTTAAGTAATCCCTCTCACCCCACCCCCCTAAGTTTTAGATGCACTATTGTTAAGTGACTGTCCCACTGGATGTCATAAGGTGAATGCACCAATTTGTAAGTCGCTCTGGATAAGAGCGTCTGCTAAATGACTTAAATGTAATGTAAAAGTTCTAAACAAAACTATTTGCTTTATTTGGATTTGTCAAACTTACATTTGCCGTAATTTCTCCCAGTGGGGCATATAATATTAGAACAACGCATACCATGGAGGGTTTTACGCACATCCAAACTTTTCACAGTAGCTGGACAAATATCCAATATAAATAGAAGGGGCGAATGTCCACTCACCGATATACGGCCGCCAAATAGGCCTATGTTTTATGAACATAATCGGAACCATTTTTCAGATCACATTCACACATCTCCAGAAGTTCCATTGCAAGCGAGCCATAAAACCTCAGTTTGGTTGCAATAACATTGAACGAAAAACAAGTCATTTCTACAGGTTACAGATAACTTCTAAATAGAGGTTCTCTGATATTCACCGGTACCGGTATTCAAGGTACTTATCTCTTGTTTCATGATGGGCATGGACACTTAGCCTAAATTATGGAGGGGGTTTTCCTGCACGTCCAAAACGGGACCTGCATGGCTACAATAATGTGGGCTTGCCTACTGTCTAATGCATAGATACAAAAAGGATCTCTTTCTGCAATGTTGTCATTAATTGCTTTGCATTGTGTGTAACAATTTGCAGTGTCTAATTTCAGATATCATCCATCCATCCCCCGACCGGCTGGACTGGTTAATCGTTAGCCAACTGGGAGGGAGGGAGGAGGATGGAGGAGAGGAGGAGGAGGGAGAAGAAGGAGGAGAGGATGGCTATGCTGGTTAACCATTAGTCAACCATGGCTGGGAGCGAGAGACCACAGGAAGTAGGGAGGAGAGGGAAGAAAGGGGAAGGAAAGCGGAGAAACATCACCTACACCACATTGTCCCAGGAAATAAATGAATAACATTGTGGAAAGTTATCCATCCCTCCGATACAGCCATGACTGGCAAGTTCAGAGCAGCATGGAACAAAATCAGATCGGAATGAGTGACTAAATCTGTGTAGCCACTTATTGATAAGGGTAATCTCCAGCAGATATATTTCTTTGTCTCTGCCTGTAGCATAGCACGTGGTCAGCGAGATTCACTGTAGGAGCATAATATATAGCCTTATATACAGGCTAGCATACAACTATATTAATATAGACCTATGTATTAGTTTCTAATTTAAACATATCTCTTTCTTCACGGTTTCCTTATTGCACAATTCACTAAACTCCACTGGCATCTCCACTGGCCTCTCTCCCTTCCCTACTCTCTATTCCCTCCTCGCTCTCTTTCCTCCTGTCTCTCTTTCCTCCCTCTCTATTCCTCTTACAGCTCTTGATTGAGTAGTCTAGGTCACTAATGTTCAGCAACTTTTTAAATCTAATATAAGCCTGTTTGAGGAGATAAGTAAGCTCCCTTGCTCTGCAACCTGGACTCAGGGGTAGAAGTAACATAGCAAATGTAAATCCTCCTCTCCTGTGGAAGTCCATCATTCATTTAGTATGATATGTTAAGAAATGCAATTCGTACAATATGTTACGAATTTGCAATATTTACGATATGTTACAAATTCCAATTTGTTGTGGCTAACATTACCTAGATGGCTAGGCGGCTAACGTTAGCTACCCTAGGGATTAGGGTTAGGTGTTAGGAGTTAAGGTTTAAGGTTAGGGGAAAGGTAAGCTAACATGCTAAGTAGTTGCAAAGTAGCTAAAAAGTAGTAGTAAGTAGATGCAAACTTCCTAATTAGCTAAAATGCTAAAGATGTCAGTGATGTGATTTGAACACGCAACCTTCAGGTTAATAGATGTTCATGCCACAGGGGCAAGTGCCCCTTCAAATTTCTCCCGTTTAAACAATTATAACAATTGTTGTTGTTGTTGTTTCTCTGTAATACTACTAGCCACCTGTAAGAGGTGTGTGACTGGCTGCAGGGAAGTCAGGCGCAGGAGAGCAGAAATGGGGTAATAACCAGAGCAGTTTAATATGCAAATCCAACGGCACCCAGAACAACAAAATATGGGTATAAAATAACCCTTCACGAACCAGTCAGAGTGCATAAACACTTTACAACAAACAATTTCACACACAGACATGGGGGAGACAGAGGGTTAAATACACAACATGTAATGATGGAATGTAAACTAGGTGTGTGGGAAAACAAGACAAAACAAATGGAAAATGAAAGGCGGATCGGCGATAGCTCGAAGACCGGTGATGTCGACCGCCGAACGCCGCCCGCCCTCTGTTCCCCCCATTTAGCTAGCCCAGATAGATTCCCAATCGTCCAATCTCATAACTAACTACAAGAAGCCATGGAATATGACTTTCATTGTTTTCACCATTCAGTGACCTCTCGTGCCCTGTGGACGGGGGCATTGTCATTTTTTTATTGGTTTTATTTCACCTTTATCTTACCAGGTAGCCTAGTTGAGAACAAGTTCTTATTTACAACTGCGGCCTGGCCAAGATAAAGCAAAGCAGTGCGACACAAACAACAACACATGGAATAAACAAACATACAGTCAATAACACAATAGAAAAAAAGTCTATATACAGTGTGTGCAAATAAGGTAGGTTAAGGGAGTTAAGGCAATAAATAGGCCATAGTGGTGAAATAATTACAATATAGCAATTAAACACTGGAGTGATAGATGTGCAGATGATGAGTGTGCAAGTAGAGATACTGGGGTGTAAAGGTGCAAAATAAATCAAATAAATAACAGTATGGGGATGCGGTAGTTGGATGGGCTATTTACAGATGGGCTATACACAGGTGCAGTGATCTGTGAGCTGCTCTGACAGCTGGTGCTTAAAGTTAGTGAGGGAGATATGAGTCTCCAACTTCAGTGATTTTTGCAGTTCATTCCAGTCACTGGCAGCAGAGAACTGGAAGGAAACGAGGCCGAAGAAGGAATTGGCTTTGGGGGTGACCAGTGAACTATACCTGCTGGAGCGCGTGCTATGGGTGGGTGCTGCTATGGTGACCAGTAAGCTGAGATAAGGCGGGGCTTTACCTAGCAAAGACTTATACATGACCTGGAGCCAGTGGGTTTGGCGACAAATATGAAGCGAGGGCCAGCTGACTAGAGCATACAGGTCGCAGTGGTGGGTAGTATATGGGGCTTTGGTGACAAAACGGATGGCATTGTGATAGACTGCATCCAATTTACTGAGTAAAGTGTTGGAGGCTATTTTGAAAGTGGCATTGCCGAAGTCAAGGATCGGTAGGATAGTCAGTGTTACAAGGGTATGTTTGGCAGCATGAGTGAAGGATGCTTTGTTGTGAAATAGGAAGCCAATTCTACATTTCATTTTTGATTGGAGATGCTTAATGTGAGTCTGGAAGGAGAGTTTACAGTCTAACCAGATGCCTAGATATTTGTAACTGTCCACATATTCTAGGTCAGAACCGTCTAGAGTAGTGATGCTGGACGGGCGCACAGATGTGGGCAGCAATCGATTGAAGGGCATGTATTTAGTTTTACTTGCATTTCAGAGCAGTTGGAGGCCACGGAAGGAGAGTTATATGTCATTGAATCTCGTCTGGAGGTTATAGTTAACACGGTGTCCAAAGAAGTGCCAGAAGTATACAGAATGGTTTCGTCTGCGTAGAGGTGGATCAGAGAATCACCAGCAGCAAGAGCTACATCATTGATGTATACAGAGAAAAGAGTCGGCCCGAGGTTTGAACCCTGTAGCACCCCCATAGAGACTACCAGAGGTCTAGACAACAGGTCCTCAGATTTGACACACTGAACTGTCTGAGAAGTAGTTGGTGAACCAGGCGAGGCAGTCATTTGAGAAACCAAGGCTGTTGCATCTCCGGATAAGAATGTGGTGATTGACAGAGTCGAAAGCCTTGGCCAGGTCGATGAATACAGCTGCACAGTATTGTCTCTTGTCCATGGCGGTTATGATATCGTTTAGGACCTTGAGCGTGGCTGAGGTGCACCCATGACCAGCTCGGAAACCAGATTGCATAGCGGAGAAGGCACGGTGGGATTCGAACTGGTCGGTGATCTGTTTGTTAACTTGGCTTTCGAAGACCTTAGAAATGCAGGCATAGCCATGGTAGCCAAAATTAATGGCCTGCCCAGCATTTTTATACATGACCCTAAGCATGATTGGATGTAAATTGCTTAATTATCTCAGGAACCATGTTTGGAAGCACCTGCTTTCAATATACTTTGTATCCCTCATTTACTTGTGTTTCCATTATTTTGGCAGTTACCTGTATCTTAGCTGTCAAACCTGCTGGCGAGTTTGGTAGACATTAGAAAAGCAAGCAAAATCTAAGTGTACTGAATAAGACTTACTGTCACGTTCATTGAAAGGATCGGACCAAGGCGCCGCGTGGTATGCGTACATTCTCTTTATTAAAAGAATAAACACAGAATAAACTAACAAAATAACAAACGAACTGTGAATTATACAAAATAGTGCTGACAGGCAACTACACATAGTCAAGATCTCACACCAGAAAGTGGGAAAAAGGCCTGCCTAAATATGATCCCCAATCAGAGACAACAATAAACTGCTGTCTCTGATTGGGAACCAGATCAGGCCAACATAGATATACAAAACCCCTAGAGTACCCACCCTAGTCACACCCAGACCTAACCAAAATATATAGAGAACAGAGATATCTAAGGTCAGGGCATGACAGTACCCCCCCCAAAGGTCCAGTTCTGGATGCCGCCCCTCTCCTTACGCTGATCCCTCCGCTTCTGTCGAACCGGACCGTGGATCATTGCCGGAGGCCCCGGACTGGGGACCGTCGCCGGAGATCCCAGACTGGGGTCCGTTGCTGGAGGTTCCGGACTGGGAACTGTCGCCGGAAGCTCTGGACTGGGAACTGTCGTCGGAAGCTATGGACTGTGGAGGCGCACTGGAGGTCTGATGCGTGGGACTGGTACAGGTGGCACCGGGCTGATGACACGCATCTCAGGGCGAGTGCGGGGAAGAGGCACAGGACGCACTGGACTGTGGATGCGCACTGGAGGTATGATGCATGGGGCCAGTACAGGTGGCACCGGGCTGATGACACGCACCTCAGGGCGATTGCGGGGAAGAGGCACAGGACGCACTGGACTGTGGAGGCGCACTGGAGGTATGATGCATGGGGCCAGTACAGGTGGCACCGGGCTGATGACACACACCTCAGGGTGAGTGAGGAGAGGAGGCACAGGACGTACTGGACTGTGGAGGCGCATGGGCTATGAAGGCGTACTGGCGATACAGTACGTAGAGCCGGCGCAGGATAATCTGGTCCGAAGAGGTGTACTGGAGACCAGGAGCGCTGAGCCGGCACAACCAGTCCTGGCTGGATGCCTACTCTAGCGCAGCAAATGTGGGGAGCTGGAATAGAGCGCACCTGGCTATGAATGTGCACTGGAGACACCGTGTGCATCACTGCATAACACGGTGCCTGACCAGTCACATGCTCCCCACAGTAAGCACGAGGAGTTGGCTCAGGTCTAAACCATATCAGGAACCATATCAGGCCAACATAGATATACAAAAACCCCTAGACATACAAAAACCCTAGACATACAAAAATCCTGGACATACAAAAATCCCTAGAGTACACACTCTAGTCACACCCTGACCTAACCAAAATATATAGAAAACAGAGATATCTAAGGTCAGGGCGTGACACTCACATTCCTTAAATTTTTTTACCTAGATTTTAGCAGAGATGCAGAAAAGCATATTTAGTTTCTTTTAAAAAAGAACCACCAGTCAGGAGGATAAAGACAGCTCAAGAGGTCAAAATCAAATCAAATTCTATTTGTCACATGCGCCGAATACAGAAGATGAGAGAGGACGAGGAGACGGCTATGATGGTTAATCATTAGCCAACCGTGACTGGGAGCGAGGGACCACAGGAAGGAGGAGAGGAGGGAGGAGGGAGGAGGAGACGGCTATGCTGGTTAGCTATTAGCCAACCATGACTAATGGTTATCTTAGCTGTCATTCCTGCTGGCAAGGTTGGTAGACTTTAGCAAAGCAAGCCATAACTGAGTGTACTGAATAAGACTCACATTCCTTTAAATCTTTTACCCAGATTTTAGCAGAGATGCAGAGAAGCATATTTAGTTTCTTTAAAAAAAGAACCACCAGTCAGGAGGATAAAGACAGCTCAAGAGGTCAAAATCAAATCAAATGTGATTTGTAACTTGCGCCAAATTACAACACCTTACATTGAAATGCTTACTTACAAGCCCTTAACCAACAATGGAGTTGTAAGAAAATATGTTTTAAAAAAGTAAGCGCTGAGAAGAACAAATAATTAAAGAGCAGCAGTAAATAACAACAGCGGGGCTATATACAGGGGGTACAGAGTCAATGTGCCGGGGCACCAGTGTCGAGGTAACTGAGGTAATATGTACATGCACAGTTGAAGTCGGAAGTTTACATACACCTTATACACCAAATTAATTTAAACTCAGTTTTTCACAATTCCTGACATTTATTAATCCTAGTAAAATCCCAGTCAGTTAGGATCACCACTTAATTTTAAGAATGTGAAATGTCAGAATAATAGTAGAGAGAATGATTAATTTCAGCTTTTATTTCTTTCATCACATTCCTAGTAGGTCAGAAGTTTACATACACTTAATTAGTATTTGGTAGCATTGCCTTTAAATTGTTTAACTTGGGTCAAATGTTCTGAGTAGTCTTCCACAAGCTTCCTACAGTAAATTGGGTGAATGTTCGCCCATTCCTCCTGACAGAGCAGTTTTAACTGAGTGGGTTTGTAGGCCTCCTTGCTCGCATACACTATTTCAGGATTGAGGTCCGGGCTTTGTGATGGCCACTACAATACCATGACTTTGTTGTCCATGAAATCATTTTGCCACAACTTAGGAAGTATGCTTTGGGTCATTGTCCATTTGGAAGACCCATTTGCGACCAGTTTGGCTTTTTTTATGGCGGTTTTGGAGCAGTGGCTTCTTCCTTACTGAGCGGCCTTTCAGGTTATGTCAATATAGGACTCGGTTTACTGTGGACATACTGTAGATACTTTTGTGCCTGTTTCCTCCAGCATCTTCACAAGGTCCTTTGCTGTTCTGGGATTGATTAGCACTTTTCGCACCAAAGCACGTTCATCTCTAGGAGACAGAACGCGTCTCCTTCCTGAGCGGTGTGACGGCTGCGTGGTCCCATGGTGTTTATACTTTGCGTAGTATTGTTTGTACAGATTGGCGTTTGGAAATTGCTCCCAAGAATGAACCAGACTTGTGGAGGTATAAAAAAAAATTGGAGTTCTTGGTTGATTTCTTTTGATTTTCCCATGATGTCAAGGAAAGAGGCACAGAGTTTGAAGGTAGGCCTTGAAATACATCCAGAGGTACACCTCCAATTGACTCAAATTATGTCAATTATGTCAAGTAGCCTATCAGAAGCTTCTAAAAGGCATGACATCGTTTTCTGGAATTTGCCAACTTAGTGTATTAAACTTCAGACCCACTGGAATTGTGATACAGTGAATTATGTGAAATAATCTGTCTGTAAACAATTGTTGGAAAAATGACTTGTGTCATGCACAAAGTAATGTCCTAACTGACTTGCCAAAACTATAGTTTGTTAAATAATACTTCAACTGTAGGTAGAGTTATTAAAGTGACTATGCATAGATAATAACGGAGGTGCTTGGATATGCAAGCCCGTCTCCGGACCACCCCCCAGCCATCCTCATGTACTTTGTGCCCCCTCAGATGTCTGGGGTGCATGCCACCCCTGATTATTGTAGGTGTACTGTAATAAGACATACAGAATTGTACTTGCCACAGAGCTGCCTTTAAGATACTGTCAAATTCATTGCCACTTTACAGGGCTTTACAGGGTTTTTAACAGAGTACCCCTGCTCTAGGTTATTTGAAGGTGGGGGCTAATAGTTATATTAATGCTTTATTTACAGTTTATTCACAAAGCTCCAGTGGGTTTACCTATGTAGGCTAATTAATAACAAAGCTAATAAGGTATTGAGTAAAACGTAGGCTACTTAAATACGTTTGAACTTATAGAGAACATTATGCTCGAAAAGCATCCTTGATATATATGGACAAAACTACAGCAGCAAACAACAAACGCAATGCTTTAAAATTAATTCACATACATTGAGTTTACAAGCTGCATAGCATTTGAATTGAAAGTATTCCTTACTCAACGAGGGTCCCAGCTGTCGATTATAATGCTGTGTTCTGAATGAGCTGAGCGGCTGACCAATCATTTTGGAACTTTTGTGTTTCACTGTCCACATAATCAATTACATTTATAGCGAAACATACATCATCTTTTCTGACGCTCCGCGTGTCGTTTTCACGACAATCAGAGTAGGCTAGAGCAGACAATCAACACTTGTTTGGAGAGAACGCAAGGGGAATTAAGGGAGAGCATGGCGATGGAAGGACTACAAATCCCGGTCGCTTGCGTGAAAAATAATTCGCCCCTTTACATTAGCCTATTCCCCCACACCATCCGCAATCTCATTCACTGAGTGGCAGCGTCGGAGACAACAGCCTACTTCCGTCTCTCGGTCCTGCGCGAGGATTCGAGCCTCAATACGGTAAACGAAGGCATCTTACGGTCGCGTTTCTCTTTACATTGTCTGGAAGTTTGGTGTCAACATAACAGTTGGGTTCAAGAACGGTTACAGCTGTCTGAATAGTTACTTGAATCATGTAGCCTATATTTTCTGAAAGGGTAACCAGTGGTGTTTTTCATTGTTCTCTGAATTCATCGCTTGACAGAACGGGAGATTTGCTATGGCAGGTTTTAATTTCGGCTCAATTATGTTGATTTGTTTTGTAAGAAATTACTGTTTCTTGTTGACCGTTATTCATCGAATATGTAACCTATATCGTATGACTTGTTTCTAAAATGACACAATGTTGCCAGTGGGATATAGGAAAGACGAACCACGATGGAGATGTAACACATGTAACAACCTTGTGCACATGGAGAATAGCCTATTTGTCAATCAATCAAATGTATTTATAAAGCCCTTCTTACACCAGTTTGTGTCACAACGTGCTGTCAGGTGAATGCTTTTGTGGTAAATTGTCTCCACTGTCATTTCTCTGTAGGATTCTGCTCAGCTGTTTGAGAGAGAAACACGCTTCCCCATGAGGACTTAATGCAGTGACAACTAAACAAAGAGCTATCAAATCACCACTGACCAGAAAAACGAAAAACAGGACTGAAAAAAACACAACTATACATTTACATTTACATTTTAAGTCATTTAGCAGACGCTCTTGGACCTATTATCTTCTCCAAATCCAAACATCTCAGATAGCTTACATAGTTCCCTTAGTGTTTTGCTTGCGTGTTGCCTGTCAACAGAATTACATCATAGAAATAACGGTTGGGCTTGGCTCGCTGGAATCACACAGTTGAAAAACGTTATGTTTTTCTATCCAACCCAGATAGCGCTGTTTAATTGTTTATGAGATATTTGTATTTATTTTAGTCCAAATGAGGAGCATACATAGTATGTTTGTGATATAAGCAACGCAGCATTGCTCTGCTAAGTGCAAACAGCAATGCTGCTGAATCATGTCCATTGCTAGAGAGACCCACCAGCACCAACACAGGTCTCCATATCTACTGTCAGGGCAGTGTACTTTCTACTGCTGTCTGCCCAGAAGTAGTGGTAGTCACACTAGTACTGTGTGCTAATGTGGCTCTAGCTATCCACTCTGAGACACTGGCCCTCAGAAAGAGTAGTTGCTGCACGAGCAACAGCTACTGGGGATCCAAATAAGCTAAACTGAGATACAGTGATACTCAATACACAAGCCTTAGTTATCTTCAGTAGCCCAACAAACACGATGTCATCAGACAACGACGAGACGGGCTCCGACCTATCAGATTCCCTGGAGGTCCGTGAGGTCCTACAGTTCCAGAACCAGTATCAGTACATGACCCATGACACAGGGAGCTGCTTCAAGTCCAAGAGTCTCCCCATCCTGAATGGGCCCTGTCTGTCAGGCTGTGATGAGCCTCTGCTGGGGGAACCACGTCTGGTCCTTACCACCCAAACCTCCATGGCCACAGCAGCCACCGACCACCACAGCAGCCAGCTCCATCGCCAAACCCCCACTGACCCTGACTCTAGCCAGGCAGAGTCTCCCTCCTCTCTGACAGACTTCAAGCTCCAGTCCCTCTCGGCCTCCAGCCTGATGGGACTGAGAAGCTCCATGGCTACTGGAGCCAGGGATAAGAAACTAGGCTTCTCTTTAACCCGCTTCCTCCGTATCCCCGCCAGGAAGTATGTGCAAGCCATCCTGGCCGACTCGCGCTGCTTCCTGTTCTGCATGTGCTACCTGACGTTCATCCAGTCGCTGATGGTATCGGGCTACCTGAGTAGCGTCATCACCACCATCGAGAAGCGTTACAGCCTCCGCAGCTCCGAGTCCGGCCTTCTTGTCAGCTGCTTTGACATCGGCTCTCTCTTCGTCGTCGTCTTCATCTCCTACTTTGGAGGCAGGGGTCAGAGGCCGCGTTGGCTGGCGGTAGGAGGGGTGTTCATAGCCGTAGGGGCGGCTCTGTTCTCCTTGCCACACTTCATCTCACCACCCTACCAGATCCAGGAGCTCAACTCGTCCACGGGCCACGAGGGTCTGTGCCAGAGCGGGAACGGCAGCGGGCGGGATGCCTTGGACGTGGCGTCGTGCCCCCGAGACCAGGAGGGTAACGAACACAGCCTGTACGTGGCGCTATTTATCTGTGCACAGATCCTGGTGGGTATGGGGTCGACGCCCATCTATACCCTGGGACCCACCTACCTGGACGACAACGTCAAGAAGGAGAATGCCTCCCTCTACCTCGGTAAGACACATTTGATTAATCGTTATATATCTGTTAGAACAATCTCATTTCTACCAAGCTGAGGTCAGAAAGGTTTTTACTGGCCCCCTTTGCTGAGTAAACTGGGCTACTGACTGTTTCAGGTGTTATTAAACGTATGTAGCTTGTGAATACAATACAGTATATATATATCCCGGGAAAGTGGAATTTTGCGGATCTTGAGGTTCACGTCAAGTTCTCATAGTGCTGTCATATGTTCTCATCAGAGTTGGGGTCAGTTCCAATTCAATTAGAAATTCTTGAATTCACTCATGAAGTGGAGAATTTATGTTTACATTAACATTGACATTTGAGTCATTTAGCAGACACTCTTATCCAGAGTGACTTAGTTAGTGCATTCATCATAAGAATGCTAGGTTGGGAGAACCATATCTCAGTCATAATAAGTATAGAATGTATGCATAATAAGTATTATTATTATTATTATATTATTATTATTATTATTATTATTATTATTATTATTATTATATTATTATTATTATTATTATTATATTATTATTATTATTATTATTATTATTATTATTATTATTATTAAGTACATTTTTCCACAATAAAGTAGCTATCAGCAAAGTTAGAGTTAGTAAGGTGGGAAGAAAAGTAAAGTGCAAGTGTTAGTTCACAACATACTTTTTGGGGGGTGGAGGTGAGGTTGTGCAGTGGAATTATTTAAGGTCGAATATTTTTTTTTACAAATTTCAACAATCTTCAGGTTATGGGATTGGAATTGAATTGGAATTAAACTTTTTGTATTGGAATTGTAAAAACATTTTATCTTTGGAATTGAATTGAATTAGAATTCAATATGTGTACATTTCACAGTTACGTAATGGAGTTAATGCATTTAGTATAAAACATTGACTGCAGGATTTAAAAATAATAATTTAAACTTGTATTTCTATATTTCATGTATAACTAGTATAGTGACATAATCATTCTGAAGAATTGAAATTGAATTGAATTTACAGTCAGAGGGAATTTAATTAGAATTTAATTAGTGGAATTAACCCCAACCCTGGTTCTCATATTGTACGTTCTCCAATGCGTTCTGTTTTGCGTAGAGGTCGGGTGAGGAACAGGGACGGGAACAGACATTCCTCTCAGAGCTCTTGGGGACACACAATTAGCCGTCGCTAACAGAATTAGTCTCAATTAGCTTTGCTGATTGGGTTCCGTTATAAATGTGGCTAGACCGGCACATGTGGAGGTTATGGTGAGGGATGGTCTTCCATATCTCTCTACCATATCTCTACTCGACTAATCTAGCCCCCTGTAGAACCCAAATCCTACAATGTCTCCTTATGACTAGAGCCTTTCCTCTGTAGTTCACCTCACATCTTCATGGAACTCTAACAAAGGCAGGCTGTCAGCAGTCTGTACACAATTATGTCAATTATGAGCAGACTAATGATGTGATAAATAATGTAAACACAGGGTGGTGGGTTGGACTCTTAAGGGCAGTATCTAGAGGGCAGTCTGCCCATACCCCCCAGCTGGGTAATTGGGGCAAAGGGGACAACCCTCAGTCTGGGGTAACAGCTGCTTAATGTCCCAACACTGGCTTAGAGACAGGGTGTTACGTCAGTGTTTGCCATATACTGCTAAATCGTGGCTGCCACTGCATTTAAAATGCCTGAATTTAAAATTGATTAAGTTGAGATTTTGTGTCACTCATCTACACACAATATCCCATAATGTTAAAGTGGAATTATGTTTTTAGAAATGTTTACAAATTAAAAATGAAAAGCTGAAATATCTTGAGTCAGTAAGTATACAACCCCTTTGTTATGGCAAGCCTAAATAAGTTCAGGAGTGAAAATGTGCTTAACAAGTCACATAATAAGTTGCGTGGACTCACCCTGTGTGCAATAATAGTGTTTAACCTGATTTTTGAATGACTACCTCATCTCTGTACACCACACATAGAGTGGTTCGTCGTTTAAAAGTTGCAGCGTACTGCAGCACAGCTTGCGTGGTGCCGCAGAATTCTATGACACGTTATTTAATTGCCAACCACTGGTACCATTAATGCTAGTTAGTGCTAGTTTGACCACCAGAGGGCATCTTTGAGAAGCGTTTCATAGCCTTCTATAGTGGCTGTGTTAGAGAATTTAAAACTTTTTTGTAAGAACATAATATATGGAACTTATTTTAAGAAATGTTGATTAATTAATTTGATTAATATTATGGTGTTTCCGTTGGAATGGAACAGAAAATATGGCACTGTACAACGTGATGGGCGGGAGTAGGATACAGTGCTCGGCTATTTAGCTAAAGAATCCCCGTGTTGTGCAGGCACGTGGGAGACCGGGGTTCAATTCCCAGTTGGGGAGGAAGGAGTAGGCTGTCCTTGTAAATAAAAATGTGTTCTTAACTGACTTGAATAGTTAAATAAAGGATACGCTAAGAGCATAACATTTCTACACCCTAATTGTGTAATTTTCATCTAACCAATACCCAAACGAAGATTCAGTGAAAATAAAAATCTCATTGATTTATCAAGACCAGTCCCCATGCTTTTCTCAGAACAGAGCAAAATGGTGCTAAAATAGTTGTAGGCTATTGCTTCAAACCCTATTGCTTCTAACTTCAATATGCCCTTTAAATAAATAAAACCTACACCACTTTTAAAAGCACATTACTCAACACTAGTGAGACTCATATCGCCTACGGTAGGCCTGCAGTATATCGAAAAATATGATGTGACTCTCCGCCAATAATTAGATATAGAGGATTGGAGGATTCTAAATTAAAACCAAAAGCCGCCTCATGGGTCTCCCGGTGGCGCCCAACCCTTGTATCTGTAGCAACTCATTTTGCATTGTGATGCGGTGACCTAGATAGCGACGCCAATGGGGAGGCCCCATCCACAAAGTATCAAAATACAGAGAGGTTTTGGTCAAGGTATATTGTCCTGCTAACAGCCCATAATGGGCTATTATAATACTGTACATGGTGTCCAGGTCAGGATAACCAAAACATGTCTTAATTAAAGACCGGGCTACACTTCTACAGTAAGTGCAAAATCATCCAAATAAAATAATAAAAACCTTAGTGTAACAACAGTTTTAGTAAGTAATACTGACGATGTGCACAATTATCAGTTTCTATTTAGGTTTATGTCACCCATTCATTGTCAATTAGAGACACATTATAGAACCCAAAAGCATCATCAGGACTCTAACTTCCCCTTGCGCTGGTCTGGAGCAATGAAGTGGTGACGCAGGGTACCGTACTAAACCACAAATGACCTCTACGTACCGCAGCATAATCACTCAACCTTTAGTGGAGCAACCACTGTACAATTATCTGTAAGGTCCCTCAATCGAGCAGTGAATTTGAAACGCAGATTCAACCAGAAACACCTGGGAGGTTTCCCAATTCCTCACAAAGAAAATTAAAATCAGTCATTGAATATTCCTTTGAGCATGGTGGTTATTAATCTTACCTCCACCCGACACACAGGCGTCCCATCTAGACATCTGGAAATGCAAATGCGCTATGCTAAATGCTAATAGCACTCGTTAAAACTCAAACGTTCATTAAAACACACATGCAGGGTACTGAATTAAAGCTACACTCGTTGTGAATCCAGCCAACAAGTCAGATTTTTAAAATGCTTTTCGGCGAAAGCATGAGAAGCTATTATCTGATAGCATGCAACACCCCTAAAGACCCGCAGGGGACGTAAACAAAATAATTAGCATAGTCGGCGCTACACAAAATGCAGAAATAAAATATAAAACATTCATTACCTTTGACGATCTTCTTTGTTGGCACTCCTAGATGTCCCATAAACATCACTATTGGGTCATTTTTTCCGATTAAATCGGTCCATATATAGCCTAGATATCGATCTATGAAGACTGTGTGATCAAGGAAAAAAACAGTGTTTTATAACGCAACATCATTTTTTGAAATTAAAAAAGCCGACGATAAACTTTCACAAAACACTTCAAAATACTTTTGTAATGCAACTTTAGGTATTAGTAAACGTTAATAATCGATCAAATTGATCACGGGGCGATGTATATTCTATAGCTCTACGTCTTGAAATAATGTTCGGATAAATCTCAACCAAAATATCCTGTTGGAGACCGGAAGAAATGGGCTGTCTCTTGTTCGTTTGACCAAGAAACAAAGCCTAGGCAAATGACAAGACTGTTGACATCGTGTGGAAGCTGTAGGTATTGCAACCTCGGCTCCAGGTAATGTGGTTTCCATTCAACAATACATTCAAGTGGCGCATTGATATATTTTCCAGTTTTCAGGGATCAGATTTTCCTGCGCTTTTCGATGAAACACACATTCTGTTATAGTCACAGCCGTGATTTAACCAGTTTTAGAAACGTCTGAGTGTTTTCTATCCACACATACTAATCATATGCATATACTATATTCCTGGCATGAGTAGCAGGGTGCTGAAATGTTGCGCGATTTTTAACAGAATGTTTGAAAAAGTAGGGGGTAGGATCAACAGGTTAATTACACTTTGGATGGTGTCTTAATACACCCAGTCACTACAAAGATACAGGCGTCCTTCCTAATTCAGTTGCCGGAGAGGAAGGAACGTGCTCAGGGATTTCACCATGAGGCCAATGGTGACTTTAAAACAATTACAGAGTTTAATGGTTGTGATAGGAGGAAACTGAGGATGGATCAACAACATTGTAGTTACTCCACAATACTAACCTACATGACAGAGTAAAAAGGAAGCCTGTATGGGACCACGCAGCCATCATACCACTCAGGAAGGAGACGCGTTCTGTCTCCTAGAGATGAATGTACGTTGGTACTAAAAGTGCAAATCAATCCCAGAACAACAGCAAAGGACTTTGTGAAGATGCTGGAGGGAACAGGTACAAAGGTATCTATATCCACAGTAAAACTTGTCCTATACCGACATAACCTGAAAGGCCGCTCAGCAAGGAAGAAGCCACTGCTCCAAAACCGCCATAAAAAAGCCAGACTATGGTTTGCAACTGCACATGGGGACAAAGATCATACTTTTTGGAGAAATGTCCTCTGGTCTGATGAAACAAAAATAGAACTGTTTGGCCATAATTACCATCATGATGTTTGGAGGAAAAAGGGGGAGGCTTGCAAGCCAAAGAACACCATCCCAACCGTGAAGCACGGTGGTGGCAGCATCATGTTATGGGGGTGCTTTGCTGCAGGAGGGACTGGTGCACATCACAAAATAGATGGCATCATGAGGTAGGAAAATTATGTGGAAATATTGAAGCAGCATCTCAAGACATCAGCCAGGAAGTTAAAGCTTGGTTGCAAATGTGTCTTCCACATGGACAATGACCCCAAGCATACTTCCAAAGTTGTAGCAAAATGGCTTCAGGCCAACAAGGTCAAGGTGTTGGAGTGGCCATCACAAACCCCTGACCTCAATCCTATAGAACATATGTGGGCAGAACTTATAAAGCGTGTGCTAGCAAGAAGCCTACAAACCTGACTCAGTTACACCAGCTCTGCCAGGAGGAATGGGACAAAATTCACCCAACTTATTGTGGGAAGCTTGTCTAAGGCTACCCGAAACGTTTGACCCAAGTTGAACAATTTAAAGGCAATGCTAACAAATACTAATTGTATGTATGTAAACTTCTGATCCACTGGGAATGTGATGAAAGAAATAAAAGCTGAAATAAATCATCCTCTCTACTATTATTCTGACATTTCACATTATTAAAATAAATTGGGGATTCTAATTGACCTGAGACAGGGAATTTTTACTAAGATTAAATGTCAGGAATTGTGAAAAACTGAGTTTAAATGTATTTAGCTTAGGTGTATGTAAACTTCCAACTTCAACTGTATTTAAATTAAATATATATGTCATTTTCAATAAACTTTTTCAATAAACTAAAAACATGTTTTCACTTTGTCATTATGGGGTATTGTGTGTAGATGGGTGAAAAAAACTAATATTTGATCTATTTTCAATTCAGGCTGTAACACAACAAAAGTAAGTCGAGGGGTATGAATCATTTCTGAAGGCACTGCATGCATTAGTAAGCGTGCCTGCATGTGTCCTTGTTTGTGTGTATGTGTTTGTGTCGGAGAGAGAGAGCAAGAGAGAGATGAATGGAGGGTTGAAGGTTGAGCTGAAAAGGCCCCTCACATCATTACCTACCCTACGGAGCATGCTTAGCAGAGTCCACCTACACTACACACAAACTGCTCTGCTGGGACTGCACTGGGAGAAAAACATGGCTTTAACCCTGGCTTTAACAGGATGCTCTGGGAAAACACATCACCCCTGTAAGGCTGATTAGAGGCAGCATTCGTAGAGATAGTGGCCCAAATTGCACCATATTCCCTATCTTGCATTACTTTTGACCAGAGCGTATAGGAATAGGGTTCCATTTGGGATACAGCCAGTGACAGAGGCACCAGTCGCTAGGCTAGCGTTCTGTTGACCGTGTTGGCTTTGTTCAGTCCGTCGCTCAACATTGATGATAGTCTGTTTCATTTCAACAGTAGTGTTGTTGGTGATTACAAGGACTTGAGACTTGTCTGTGCATGTCAACTGACTGTGAATAGGAGATGAGCAGATAAAAAATCCTTTGGCTCTTCTAAGGTATGCGCGTGCATGAGTGAGGGTGTGTTGACTTCTACGTAAGGTCATTAACGATAGTGACAGATAACCACAGGGTTTATTCTGCGTGTGTATTTTTGATCCGCCTATTTCCAAACAGTAAAAAAATAATAATTCAGTGTTAACTTAAACGACTAAAATCAGATAGAAAGTATGTAGAAAAAGATCATGGACCTAAATATTTTTTAAATGAAATCATCTTTGAGAACCAATAATAATCTAAATAAAAGCTAGACAGTCAGGGGAATCTAAAATGTCCAAAATGACACATTCAGGAGTATTTTTGTCATGGCATGGTGCCCCCATGTATTTTGTTATAACATTTGAGTCACTCAGATAGCATAAGCCATGGCAAAATGTGTAGAACACGAAATTAGCTTTAAAACTGCAACATTTTCTCTCCGCCACATGTAAAAAGGTGTAGAATTGCAAGAAATTAGCTTTAAAACAGCTACATTTTGGCCTGCGGCCAACAGGAGGGTGACCGCACCAGTTACCACAACCACAACCCCTCCATGACCACCACCTCAGCTCCTTTTTGACCCAGAATAAACCCTGATACAGTTATTTTTAAAAATTGGATTGCCTTTGTCTTTAAATTGTTTGTGTGTATGTGTGTCTCTGTATGTGTGTGTCCATGTCTGTGTCTCTTTCTGTGTGTGTGTGTGTGTGTGTGTGTGTGTGTGTGTGTGTGTGTGTGTGTGTGTGTGTGTGTGTGTGTGTGTGTGTGTGTGTGTGTGTGTGTGTGTGTGTGTGTGTGTGTGTGTGTGTGTGTGTGTGTGTGTGTGTGTGTGTGTGGCGGGCGGGCGGGGTACAGGAGAGCCAAGTCTGCTATGTAGCACTCAGTGTGTGGTACATGGTGTGTGTATCCTTCTTCATCTGTTCAAGCCTTAACTCCCTTATCTTACCTCCTTTGCACTCACTGTATATAGACTTTTTGTTCTCTTTTGTTCTACTGTATTATTGACTATGTTTTGTTTATTCCATGTGTAACTCTGTGTTGTTGTATGTGTCGAATTGCTATGCTTTATCTTGGCCAGGTTGCAGTTGCAAATGAGAACTTGTTCTCAATTAGCCTACCTGGTTAAATAAAGGTGAAATAAAATAAATAAAATAAGTGTGTGCGAGCGAAGGCATTCCTCAAAAGTGGCCCCCCATACCCGTCAAATGTTGACCTTATCACTATGGAAACAGCAGAGGCATGGGGTTAACTTTTACCTCTTCTCTTCCTCTCTCTTTCCTCACACTCCCACTCTTCTGTCCCTGGTTGTGTCCCAAATGGCTCTTTATTCCCCATGGACCCTGGTCAAAAGTAGTGCACTATAACGGGAATAGGGAGCCATTTGGGATGGAACAAGACTCTCTTCACAGTCCCCACCCCTCTCTCCCTCTCGCCTTTTAAAACATATGTGTACTCACATTGATCTACTCCTATCTATCCATCTACTGTAGTTCAGATTAGAGGTCGACCGATTAATCGGAATGGCCGATTTCAAGTTTTCATAACAATCAGACATCGGTATTTTTGGACACCGATTTGGCCAATTTAAAAAAAATATATATATATATTTCACCTTTATTTAATCTTTATTTAACTAGGCAAGTCAGTTAAGAACGCATTCTTATTTTTAATGACGGCCTAGGAACGGTCGGTTAACTGCCTTGTTCTGGGGCAGAACGACAGATTTTTACCTTGTCAGCTCAGGGATTCAATCTTACAGTTAACTAGTCCAACGCTCTAAACACCTGTCTCTCATTGCACTCCACGAGGAGCCTGCATGTTACGTGAATGCAGTAAACCAAGGTAAGTTGCTAGCTAGCATTAAACTTATCTTATAAAAAACAATCAATTAATCAATCATAATCACTAGTTAACTACACATGGTTGATGATATTACTAGTTTATCTAGCGTGTCCTGCGTTGCATATAATCGATGCGGTGCGTATCGTTACTCCAATGTATATCTAACCATAAACATCAATGCCTTTCTTAAAATCAATACACAGAAGTATATATCTTTAAACCTGCATATTTAGCTGAAAGAAATCCAGGTTCGCAGGCAATATTAACCGGGTGAAATTGTGTCACTTCTCTTGCGTTCATTGCACACAGAGTCAGTGTATGGGCCAACTAATTTGCCAGAATTTTACGTAATTATGACATAACATTGAAGGTTATGCAATGTAACAGCAATATTTAGACTTATGGATGCCACCCGTTAGATAAAATACGGAACGGTTCCGTATTTCACTGAAAGAATAAACGTCTTGTTTTCGAGATGATAGTTTCTGGATTCTAACCATATTAATGACATAAGGCTCATATTTCTGTGTTATAACTAAGTCTATGATTTGATAGAGCAGTCTGACTGAGCGGTGGTAGACACCAGCGGGCTCATAAACATTCATTCAAACAGCACTTTTGCGTGTTTGCTAGCAGCTGTTTATGACTTCAAACCTATCAACTCCCGAGATTAGGCTGGTGTAACCAATGTGAAATGGCTAGCTAGTTAGCGGGGTGCGCACTAATAGCGTTTCAAACATCACTCGCTCTGAGACTTGGAGTGGTTGTTCCCCTTGATCTGCATGGGTAACGCTGCTTCGAGCCCAGGTAGGAGCGATGAGAGGGATGGAAGCTATACTGTTACACTGGCAATACTAAAGTGCCTATAAGAACATCCAATAGTCAAAGGTTAATGAAATACAAATGGTATAGAGAGAAATAGTCCTATAATTCCTATAATAACTACAACATAAACCTGGGAATATTTAAGACTCATGTTAAAAGGAACCACCAGCTTTCATATGTTCTGAGCAAGGAACTTAAACGTTAGCTTTTTTCCATGGCACATATTGCACTTTTACTTTCTTCTCCAACACTTTGTTTTTGCATTATTTAAACCAAATTTAACATGTTTTATTATTTATTTGAGGCTAAATTTATTTTATTGATGTATTGTATTAATTTGTATTTTATTTTAAATTGGCCGATTTAATCGGTATCTGGTTTTTTGGTCCTCCAATAATCGGTAAAAATCATAATCGGTAAACCTCTACTTCAGATTGCACTACTCTTGACTTTCCAGGATTCTCTGGTTAGGCGTGTTGTTGGTGATGGCTTTTGACCTGTCTCTCGACTGCTCTTTTTACCCACAAATCAAGAGGTCAAAGGTCAAACGCACACGACACAGAAACCTCTCCTCCATCACTGAGAATGATGTTTAGAAACAGCGATATCGCTACTCGCCATCATCTAACATCATCTACCTCTGATTGGGAGGACACGAAGGACCCATAGATTTAACTGACACATATTCAAACACACACACACACACACACACACACACACACACACACACACACACACACACACACACACACACACACACACACACACACACACACACACACACACACACACACACACACACACACACACACACACACACACACACACACACAAACACACTGCTGCAATCAATAAGGTCGTTTTCCATACAGAACGGCAAGGGATGGTTCAGTCCCTCCATGCACTCCTCGCCTCCCTCAGTGATACCAGAGCAGTGAAGTAGTGCTCTAAAGAATTAGCTTGAAACATTTATAAACTAATAATAATTTGAGAGCTCTTCTTGACAATTGATGGCCTGATAAAGCTTACCCCTGCAAACCTGTGAACTTTCCTCCAAATGTGATGAGTTTGCAGCATATTTGAGAGATAAGATAACAATGATAAAAACTGCTGTGGTGAAATGCCTTCTGAAGAAAAGTAATCTAGATTCTTCAGCTTTTAGCCATTTTCAGCCCATCTCTAACCTTCCATTATTAAGCTAAATTCTGGAGAAATTGGTGTTCTAAAAGCAAAATGATTTTCGATCTGCCAACTATATATATATATTTTTAAAAATTCAATCTGGTTTTCGGGCCCACCACAGCACAGAGACAGCCTTAGTTAAAGTGGTATCTTAGAGCCAACACAGATGCCAAACAGCTCTCTGTCCTTGTACTCTTGGATTTAAGTTCCGCATTCAACACTGTTGACCATGACGTCCTTCTGGATAGACTGGAGAGGTGGGTTGGCTTCTCCAGTCCAGTTCTAAATTGGGACCTATTTAACCGGTCAAGAGTTTTTTTGTCACCCTTGGTGAACATAACTAATAGAAAATACATATCACATGTGGCATTCCACAAGGTTTGATTTTGGGTTCGGTACTGTTCAGTTTATATATGTTCCCCCTTGGCAGCATTACCAGAAAGCACAGCGTTCCGCGGACAATACACAACTTTACATTTCTGTGTCACCAGAGGATTTTAGCTGCACAAATAAATGATTAGACTATATTAGTGATTTAAATATTTCGATGGCTCGCAACTTCCTTCAGCTAAATCAAAACAAGACTGAGGTACACTACATAACCAGAAGTATCTCATTCCAAAATTATGGGCATTAATATAGAGTTTACTGCTATAACAGCCTCCACTCTTCTGGGAAGGCTTTCCACTATATGTTGGAACATTGCTGCGGGATTGCTTCCATTCAGCCACAAGAACATCAGTGAGGTCGGGCACTGATGTTGGGCAATTAGGCCTGGCTTACAGTCAGCGATTCAATTCATCCCAAAGGTGTTCGATGGGGTTCAGGTCAGGACTCTGTGCAGGCCAGTCAAGTTCTTCCACACCGATCTCGACAAACCATTTCTTTATGGACCTCACTTTGTACACAGGGGCATTGTCATTCTGTGACAGGAAGGCCTTCCCCAAACTGTTGCCATGAAGTTTGAAGCACAGAATCATCTATAATGTAATTGTATGCTGTGGCGTTAAGATTCCCCTTCACTTGAACTAAGGGGCCTAGCCCTAACCATGAAAACAGCCCCAGACCAATATTCCTCCTCTAACAAACTTTACGGTTAGCGCTATGCATTAGGGCAGGTAGTGTACTCCTGGCATCCGCCAAAACCCAGATTTGTACGTCGGACTGACAGATGGTGAAGCGTGATTTCTTACTCCAGAGAATTTGTTTCCTCTGTTCCAGAGTCAGCAGGTAGCTGGTTAGAGCATTAACTAAAAAGTTGATAGATCAAATCCCTGTCATTCTGCCCCAGAGCAAGGCAGTTAACCCACTGTTCCCTGGGTGCTGAAGATGTGGATGTTGATTAAGGCAGCCCACTGCACCTCTATGATTCAGAGGGGTTGGGTTAAATGTGGAAGACACATTTCAGTTGAATACATTCAGTTGTACAACTGACTAGGTATCCCCCTTTCCCCCAATGGCGGCAAGCTTTACACCACTGAAGTCAACACTTGGCATTGCCCATAGTGATCTTAGGCTTGTGGAAACCCATTTTCATGAAGCTCGCGACAAACAGTTCTTATGCTGACGTTGCTTCCAGAGGCAGTTTGGAACTCGGTAGTGAGCGTTGCAACCGAGGACAGGCGATTTTTATGTGCTACTCGCTTCAGCACTCGGCTGTCCTGTCCTGTGAGCTTGTGTGGCCTACCACTTTGGAGGCTGAGCCATTGTTTCTCCTAGACGTTTTCCACTTCACAATAACAACATTTACAGTTAGTGATGCACCGATATTACATACCGATATCCAATATTTTCATTGCCAAAAAAAAACGATACAGATAACCAATATTACTTTTTTTGTGGCCATTCAAGCATTCTAGAACAGTTAAATAGTACACACACACACACTCACGCGCGCAGTGGTCTAAGGCACTGCATTTCAGTGAAGAGGTGTCACTACAGTCCCTGGTTCAAATCCAGGCTGTATCACTTCCGGCTGTGATTGGGAGTCCCATAGGAGCAGCACACAATTGGCCTAGCGTCGTCCGGGTTTGGCCCGGGGTAGGCCGTCATTGTAAATAAGAATTTGTTCTTAACTGACTTGCCTATTTAATTAAAGGTTACACACACATACACACTAGAGGTGGATCGATTATGATTTTTCAACGCTGATACTGATACCGATTATTGGAGGACCAAAAAAAGCCGATACCGATTAATCGGCGAATTTTTAAAACATTTATTTGTAATAATGACAATTACAACAATACTGAATGAATACTTAGTTTAACTTAATATAATACATCAATAAAATCAATTTAGCCTCAAATAAATAATCAAACATGTTCAATTTGGATTAAAGATTGCAAAAACAAAGTGTTGGAGAAGAAAGTAAAAGTGCAATATGTGTCATGTAAGAAAGCTAAAGTTTATGTTCCTTGCTCAGAACATGGGAACATATGAAAGCTGGTGGTTCCTTTTAACATGAGTCTTAAATATTCCAGGTAAGAAGTTTTAGGATGTAGATATTATAGGAATTATAGGACTATTTCTCTCTAACCCTTTTGTATTTCATATACCTTTGACTATTGGATGTTTTTATAGGCACTTTAGTATTGCCAGTGTAACAGTATAGCTTCCTTCCCTATCCTCGCTCCTACCTGGGCTCGATCCAGGAACACATCAGCCATCCTCGAAGCAGCGTTACCCATGCAGAGCAAGGAGAACAACTTCTCCCAAGTCTGAGAGCAAGTGATGTCACTTGAACGCTATTAGCGCGCACCCCGCTAACTATTTAGCCATTTCACATCGGTTACACTACCTAATCTCGGGAGTTGATAGGCTTGAAGTTATAAACAGCGCAATGCTTCAAGCATTGCGAAGAGCTGCTGGCAAACACATGAAAGTGCTGTTTGAATGAATGCTTACGAGCCTGCTGGTGCCTACCATCGCTCAGTCAGACTGCTCTATCAAATCATAGACTTAATTATAACATAATAACACACAAAAATACGAGCCTTTGGTCATTAAAATAGTCAAATCCGGAAACGATCATTTCCAAAACAAAACGTTTATTCTATCAGTGAAATACGGAACCGTTCCGTATTTTATCTAACGGATGGCATCCCTAAGTCTAAATATTGCTGTTACATTGTACAACCTTCAATGTTATGTCATAATTATGTACAATTCGGGCAAATTAATTACGGCCTTTGTTAGGAATAAATGGACTTCACACATTTTGCAATGAGCCAGGCGGCCCAAACTGCTGCATATACCCTGGCTGCTTGCACAGAACGCAAGAGAAGTAACACAATTGCCCTACTTATAAGAAAGTCATGTTAGCATATTAACTAAATATGCAGGTTTAAAAATATATACTTGTGTATTGATTTTAAAGAAAGGCATTGATGTTTATGGTTAGGTACATTGGTGCTTTTTTCGCAAATGCGCTTGTTAAATCATCACCCGTTTGTCGAAGTAGGCTGTGAGTCAATGAGAAATTAACAGGCACCGCATCGATTACATGCAACGCAGGACACGCTAGATAAACTAGTAGTATCATCAACCATGTGTAGTTAACCTGTGATTATGTTAAGATTGATTGTTTTTTATAAGATAAGTTTAATGCTAGCTAGCAACTTACCTTGGCTTCTTGCTGCCCTCGCGTAACAGGTAGTCAGCCTGCCACGTAGGCTCCTCGTGGAGTGCAATGTAAGGCAGGTGGTTAGAGCTTTGGACTAGTAACCGGAAGGCTGCAAAAACGAATCTCCGAGCTGACAAGGTAAAAATCTGTCATTCTGCCCCTGAACAAGGCAGTTAACCCACCGTTCCTAGGCCGTCATTGAAAATAAGAATGTGTTCTTAACTGACTTGCCTAGTTAAATAAAGGCGTAAAAAAATACTGATTACCGATTGTTATGAAAACTTGAAATCGGCCCTAATTAATCGGCCATTCTGATTAATCGGTCAACCTCTAATGCACACACCACACCACACTGACCGAAAAGGTATTTTGTTGGCATTTAGTATGTCCCCGTTACCAGTCAAACATAATCAAAACCTATTTCTTTCACTTACTTGCTGTGCTGTTTCGTTGTTCATTTGTTCAATCGTTTTATTCTCAACCAGGATTTCATCTTACATGTCAAGCAGTTAAGTTTCAGCTCTGTTTGTCCGTGGCCTCTCTTCCTCGGTGCGCCCAGTCACTGTGTCCGTTTCCATCTTATCCAGCTGTGTATGGAACATTTCATGTAAACCCTGTTTCTTGTCTGCATGGAAGTAGCTGTCCTTGAACCTAGCATCGAACATGGTGGTGACACAGTAAAGAGAGAATGATACCGAATCGCATGCTTGAATGGCCACAAAAAAAGTAATATTGGTCTGTCGTGAAGCTAATAGCAGTGACGCTATTACTGTGTAACTCCGGGAGGGAACATCTGAAAAATAGTGTGTAGTGTATACCGCTGCTCGACCAGTCGGTGAAAGCCAACAACACCTACGACAGAGAACGGTTGATTGTCAAGGACAATGAATTCCATTATCTTGGCTTTAATGGATTTCACCTTTAAGTTGTCTCGCTGAAACTGTCTTACTCTTTCAAATGACTGCTTGACTTGTTGACTGCTCGATCCAAGCAGCAGACATCGTGGGCTAAGTTAGGAATGCTGTGTTGCACGTGTTCGTCATTACGTCATGTTGTATAGGTATGCATGTCAGCTTTGACATCGGTTTTGCACATCAGCGTTAAACTAGACTTCGGGCCGATGCCGATGTTGGCATTTTTAGCTAATATCGCCTGTTTCCGATATGTTCACCGATATATCGTGCATCCCTACTTACAGTTGATCGGGGCAGCTTTATCAGGGCAGAAATTTGACAAACTGCCACGTTGAAAGTCACTGAGCTCTACAGTAAGGCCATTCTACTGCCAATGTTTGTCTATGGAGATTGCATGGCAGTGTGCTCGATTTTATACACCTGTCAGCAATGGTTGTGGCCGAAATAGCAGAATCCTCTAATTTAAAGGGGTGTCCACATACTTTTGTATATATTGTGCTTATTGTTCGTGCCAAAGCACAGAGAGAGAATCTGGCCGCACATTGTAATTCACGGGCAATCAAGATAAAACACCAGATAAAAAACCTAGGTTTTATTTTAGATTCTGAACTCAATTTCGAATCACACATTAGGAATGTGACCAAAATAGCTTTTTACCACCTGAGGAACATTGCCAAGGTGTGGCCGTTTCTCTCAGTCTGATACAGAGAGACTCATCCATGCTTTTATTACAAGCAGGGCTGGAACTGTGGTCATTTTAAAAAGAGATCTTAAAATACATATTTTTAGCTTTGCTTTACCTTTGGGTGCTTTTTAGTTGTTCAGTTTTTATTGTTTTTCTTTTGTTTTGAATCCTCTTATGTTTGTTGTGTAGTAAACATTTCACAAAAACACATTGTTTTTGTTCATTTTTTTCTCCTGTGAAGCACATTGGTGCATTCCATGTCTGAAATGTGCTATATAAATAAAGCTTGATTTGATTTGATGCCTGCATTGACTGCAGTCAGCTGAAAGGACTGGTTTGTTTGGATTGCTCTATGTGTCTGTCTGTCTTTTCTTAACAGTGCAATACAAACTCCTGTAAGATCTCACTGTCTTTATATTTGAGCAGAAACTGTTCTGATACTGTAGCAAGCAGAGCTCCTGTGTGTGTCCAGTGTGTGTCCCCGTACACACACACACACACACACACACACACACACACACACACACACACACACACACACACACACACACACACACACACACACACACACACACACACACACACACACACACACACACACACACACACACACACACACACACACACACACACACACACACACAGAGTGCTCTCCTCTCTGCTCTCCTCCGATAAATTTAGAAAGAGAAGAGCTGCTCAGAGTCTTAGTCCCCCCCATGCTCGCTCCCCCTGTGTGAGTGAGTACGGGAGTATGTGTGTGGATGGAGTGTGCTTTGTGTGTGATGTGTGTGCTATTGCAACCCCACATGTACCTTATGTTGTTGTGTTCTGAGAGTAAGGACAGAAGGTTTAGCACATCTGTCTTCTTCTGCTTTTCAGTCACTCAGGAGATATCTGTAGTGTTCTCAGTCTATGGCTTTCTCTCTCTCTCGTTCTCTCTCGTTCTCTCTCTCTCTCTCTCTCTCTCTCTCTCTCTCTCTCTCTCTCTCTCTCTCTCTCTCTCTCTCTCTCTCTCTCTCTCGCTCTCGCTCTTTCTGCTCGCTTAGTCAATTTACCTATATATCCTGTCCTGATTAGAAACAACCAAAGGTAGTGTACTAACACACACACACACACACACACACACACCACACACACACACACTGTCCCTCTGGTCTGGTAGATCATGTTTCGGGTGCAAACAGGGCACACGTTTGCCCTTCTCACAGACATATCCCTGTCCTGCCCTTTCAAAGTCCCATCTCTCTCTCTCGCTCTCTCTCGCTCTCTCTCGCTCTCTCTCTTCAATTCAATTCAATTCTAGCGGCTTTATTGGTATAGGAAACATATGTTAACATTGCCAAAGCAAGTGAAGTGGATCATTTACAAAAGTAAAATAAACAATACAAATGAACAGTAAGCATTACCCTCACAGAAGTACCAAAAGAACATTACAAATGTCATATTATGTACAGTGGCTTGCGAAAGTATTCACCTCCCTTGACATTTTTCCTATTTTGTTGCCTTACAACTTGGAATTAAAATTTGTATCATTTGATTTACACAACATGCCTACCACTTTGAAGACACAATTTTTTATTATTATTGTGAAACAAACAAGAAATAACACAAAAAAAATACTAAAAACGTGAGCGTGTATAACTATTCACCACCCCAAAGTCAATACTTTGTAGAGCCACCTTTTGCAGCAATTACAGCTGCAAGTTTCTTGGGTCATGTCTCTATAAGCTTGGCACATCTAGCCACTGGGATTTTTGCCTAATTTTTCAAGGTAAACTGCTCCAGCTCCTTCAAATTGGATGGGTTCTGCTGGTGTACAGCAATCTTTAAGTCATACCACAGATTCTCAATTGGATTGAGGTCTGGGCTTTGACTAGGCCATTCCATGACATTTAAATGACATTTAAACCACATTCCATGACATTTAAACCACTCGAGTGTTGCTTTAGCAGTGTTCTTAGGGTCATTGTCCTGCTGGAAGGTGAACCTCTGTCTCAGTCTCAAATCTCTGGAAGACCGAAACAAGTTTCCCTCAAGAATTTCCCTGTATTTTGCACCATCCATCATTCCAAAAACATCCCCACAGCATGATGTTGCCACCACCATGCTTCATTGTGGGATGGTGTTCTTGGGCTGATGAGAAGTTTTGGGTTTGCGCCAGACATAGCCTTTTCCTTGTTGGCCAAAAAGCTCAATTTTCATCTCATCTAACCAGAGTACCTTCTTCAATATGTTTCGGGAGTCTCCCACATGCCTTTTGGCGAACACCAAACGCGTTTGCTTATTTTTTTCTTTAAGCAATGGCTTTTTTCTGGTCACTCTTCCTTAAAACCCAGCTCTGTGGAGTGTACGGCTTGAAGTGGTCCTATGGACAGATACTCCAATCTCTGCTGTGGAGCTTTGCAGCTCCTTCAGGGTTATCTTTGGTCTCTTTGTTGCCTCGTCTCTTGGCAGGTTTGTTGTGGTGCCGTATTCTTTCCATTTTTTAAATAATGGATTTAATGGTGCTCCGTGGGGATGTTCAAAGTTTCTGATATTTTTTTATAAACCAACACTGATCTGTACTTCTCCACAACTTTGTCCCTGATCTGTTTGGAGAGCTCATTGGTATTCATGGTGCTGCTTGCTTGGTGGTGCCCCTTGCTTAGTGGTGTTGCAGACTCTGGGGCCTTTCAGAATATATACTGAAAGGCCCCTGATATATACATTATATATATGTGACACTTAGATTACATGCAGGTGGACTTTATTTAACTAATTATGTGACTTCTGAAGGTAATTGGTTGCACCACATCTTATTTAGGGGCTTTGTAGCAAAGAGGGTGAATACATTATGCACGTACCACTTTTCCTTTTTAATTTTGTTTTTAAATACATTTTTTTAAACAAGTAATGTTTTTCATTTTACTTCACCAATTTGTACTATTTTGTGTATGTCAATTACATGAAATCCAAATAAAAACCTATTTAAATTAAAGGCTGTAATGCAACAAAATAGGAAAAATGCCAAGGGGGAAGAATACTTTTGCAAGGCACTGTATATGTACAGTGTTGTAACAATGTATAAATGGTTAAAGTACAAAAGAGAAAATAAGTAAGCATAAATGTGGGTTGTATTTACAATGGTGTTCTTCATTGGTTGACTTTTTCTTGTGGCAACAGGTCACAAATCTTGCTGCTGTGATGGCACACTGTGGTATTTCACCCAGTGTTAGTTTAGCAAAATCGGGTTTGTTTTCGAATTCTTTGTGGGTCTGTGTAATCTGAGGCAAATATGTGTCTCTAATATGGTAATACATTTGGCAGGAGGTTAGGAAGTGCAGCTCAGTTTCCACCACATTTTGTGGGCAGTGTGCACATAGCCTGTCTTCTCTTGAGAGCAAGGTCTGCCCACGGCGGTCTTTCTTAATAGCAAGGCTATGCTCACTGAGTCTGTACATAGTCAAAGCTTTCCTTAAGTTTGGGTCAGTCAGATTGGTCAGGTATTCTGCCACTGTGTACTCTCTGTTTAGGGCCAAATAACATTCTAGTTTGCTCTGTTACTTTGTTAATTCTTTCCAATGTGTCAAGTAATTTGGTTGGGTCTAGTTGTGTTGCTGTCCTGGGGCTCTGTGAGGTGTGTTTGTGTTTGTGAACAGAGCCCCAGGACCAGCTTGCTTAGTGGACTCTTCTCCAGGTTCATCTCCCTGTAGGTGATGACTTTATTATGGAAGGTTTGGGAATCGCTTCCTTTTAGGTGGTTGTAGAATTCACAGCTCTCTCTCTGTGTGTGTCTCTATCTGTCTCTCGCTCTCTGTGTGTGTGTGTTTTATCTCTCTCTGTGTGTCTCTCTCTCTCTGTGTGTATCTCTCTCTGTGTGTATCTCTCTCTGTGTGTATCTCTCGCTCTATGTGTGTGTCTCTCTCTCTCTCTTGTGTTTATCTCTCTCTCTCTCTCTCTCTCTCTCTCTCTCTCTCTCTCTCTCTCTCTCTCTCTCTCTCTCTCTCTCTCTCTCTCTCTCTCTCTCTCTCTCTCTCTCTCTCTCTCTCTCTCTCTCTCTCTCTCTCTCTCACTCACCACTGCGTCCTGTTTCAGAGGGTTACTCAGCAGAAGAGTATTTTTATAACCTACAGTCCATGACTCTATAACTTCTCCACTGAGTGGCCTTTACTACCCACTGTCACTACTATACTGAGTAGGTTTTACTACTGACTGTCACTACTATACTGAGTAGGTTTTACTACTGACTGTCACTACTATACTGAGTAAGCTTCGTTTATTACTGATTGTTACCACTGTACTGAGCAAACTTACTACTGACTGTCACCACTATACTGAGTAAGCTTAATACTGACTGTCACCACTATACTGATTAAGCTTAGTTTACTGCTGACTGTCACCACTATACTGAGTAAGCTTAATACTGATGGTCACCACTATACTGAGTAAGCTTAATATTGACGGTCACCACTATACTGAGTAAGCTTAATACTGACTGTCCCCACTATACTGAGTAAGCTTAATACTGACTGTCACCACTATACTGAGTAAGCTTAATACTGACGGTCACCACTATACTGAGTAAGCTTAATATTGACGGTCACCACTATACTGAGTAAGCTTAATACTGACTGTTACCACTATACTGAGTAAGCTTAGTTTACTGCTGACTGTCACCACTATACTGAGTAAGCTTAGTTTACTGCTGACTGTCACCACTATACTGAGTAAGCTTAATATTGACGGTCACCACTATACTGAGTAAGCTTAATACTGACTGTTACCACTATACTGAGTAAGCTTAGTTTACTGCTGACTGTCACCACTATACTGAGTAAGCTTAGTTTACTGCTGACTGTCACCACTATACTGAGTAAGCTTAATACTGACGGTCACCACTATACTGAGTAAGCTTAATATTGACGGTCACCACTATACTGAGTAAGCTTAGTTTACTACTGACTGTCACCACTATACTGGGTAAGCTTAGTTTACTACTGACTGTCACTACTTTACTGAGTAAGCTTAATACTGACGGTCACCACTATACTGAGTAAGCTTAATACTGACGGTCACCACTATACTGAGTAAGCTTAATACTGACTGTCACCACTATACTGAGTAAGCTTAGTTTACTACTGGCTGTCACCACTATACTGAGTAAGCTTAGTTTACTACTGGCTGTCACCACTATACTGAGTAAGCTTAGTTTACTACTGAATGTTACCACTATACTGAGTAAGCTTAGTTTACTACTGACTGTCACTACTTTACTGAGTAAGTTTAGTTTACTACTGACTGTCACCACTATACTGAGTAAGCTTAGTTTACTACTGACTGTCACTACTTTACTGAGTAAGCTTTCTACCATCACTACATGTACTTCTCCCCTGCTATTTACTACACACTAAAAACATCTGGATTCCTCAATGGTTCAAAAAAGGGTTATTTCCTTTTCGTGATAATTCAAATTTATGGATGGCAGTTCATTAGAATATTTTGGGGCGTGGTTTGCGCACAGCTCTTTTTGTGCAACCGTGACTGAGAGTGTCTTTCCAATTTATCTGTTGTGTTATGCGATTATATTTGAAATATGACTATGACTGCTGATGGTGTCTTATGAAAGACTTGTGAATGACCTTGTGCCACCTTCAGCCAGCTCAGACCCCATCCCTTTCCCTCCCTCCCCAAAGCCACAAACACACCGTCAACCACCCCACCAGACCTATCATGACTGATTGACTGGCTAATGTAATGAATTTTGGAATAACCAAATAAATTGAATCAGTAGTTCTCTGTTCTCTCCTCAGTGACCCCCAATCTTTCGAGAGCTAGCACACCTGATTCGACTTGTTAATTAACACAATAATTAAACCTATGGGATTTTAACAATATAGTATGGCTATAAATCCAGAATAAAAAACCTGTATGGTTCTACAAATAACCTTTTTGGTTCTATGTGTAACCCTTTTTTAAAGTTTCTATGGAGAACATAAAAAAGTGTATATATAGCACAAAGAAAGGGGTTCTGCTATGGTTATAACCATTTCTGGGGCTATTTAGAAGCCTTTTTTTGTTCTTTGTAGAACCTTAGGAAAGGGTTCTTTATTGCACCATACAAGTTCCATTTAGAACCTTATGGAATGTTTCTTTATAGAAGCTTAAAAACAAGGTTCCATATAGCACCAAAAATGTTCCACTATGGTTACAATAACTATTTGTTTTTTAGTGTGTACTACTCTTTTCCAACCAATTAGTAAATGTACTGCACCCATTCTAACCAATAAGCAAACGTATGACTTTCCCAAAGGATCTGTATTAAGCTAGTGTAGTAGCTTCTCATTGCCAACTGATAGGCTATGTGTAACTATTTCCATGCTTTTTACACCTATCTGAGTGCTTAGGGGGTAGTGGCTAGGGGTAGTGGCTTGGGTTAGTGGCCTAGATTGTAGTGGCTAGCGGTCAAGTACGAAGTAAGCATTCCAGAGCCCAGCCAATGTTTTGACAACAATACCATGGGCCAGGAGGAAATGTCCGGACAGATTTGTGTGGGGAAGTTAATTGGGCACGTAGACAAGCCTTTCGTTTTGAGCCGTGTAGACAACTGTGCAGACAAGCCTCGGTTTTGAGCCGTGTAGACAACTGTGCAGACAAGCCTCGGTTTTGAGCCGTGTAGACAACTATGCAGACAAGCCTCGGTTTTGAGCCGTGTAGACAACTATGCAGACAAGCCTCGGTTTTGAGCCGTGTAGACAACTATGCAGACATTCCTTTGTCTGATCCGTGTTAAAGAATACAAGTGATGTTGTTTCTTGTTTATGCTGGCTTTTTACCTGCATTTGTGATGTCACTCCTGGAATACTCTTTCATCTTTGGCTCCCAACAAAAAGTAATGATCACCTTGTCACCTTGTTGAAATAGGCTCTCCATTTCAAGGTGTTCATTTCCAGAGAAATAGGTGGCCCATAGGGCTGTGGTCAAAACTAGTGCTCTATATACTGAATAGTGACGCAGTCAAAATATGATCCACAACCCCCTTCTTTTCCAGACAGTAATCTGTCATGTGGAACCTGTATGTTGATGCTAATAGGACTTGATGGCTAAGTGCTACATAGCAGACTTGCCTGTGCCAGTCCACTTAATGAGACCCGGACCCTCCTGTACCCCCCCCTCCCGCCGCCCACACACACACACACACACACACACACACACACACACACACACACACACACACACACACACACACACACACACACACACACACACACACACACACACACACACACACACACACACACACACACACACACACACACAGCACATGGTTAATTAGGCTCTCTTCAGACTATGAACACCAATTACGGTAATCTACACAGACAGGGATTACATGAACATTGTCAATATGATTTGTCTTTAATTGGATTATTCACCAGTTAAACATATTCAGATTTAATTTAAGAGCCGTGTGGATAGTTTAAAGAGAAATTTCACCTCTGCTCTATTTGACTATATATGTCCATTAATATGTTATTAACATTATATCTGTCCTAACATTTTTGAATTTCCTCACTACACGCAAATACAAGCGTTTTGCATCTCACCGGTAGAAACGGGCTCGCTGCATTTCCTGGTTGTAAGCAAACCATAATATCTAGCATTTTCAGCCAGAGGATTTCGAAACGGAACTGAAGTTTCAACTGATGGGGTTGCCATGTCGTTAAACATTGAAAAGTGATGCTATTCCATTGATTTTAGCCTTCACTTCAAAGGAAGGTATCCGATCAGCCAACATCGGCACAGCAGAAAATATGTCAAGCTGAGGTAACGTAGCTAACGTCACCTAGCTTGCGAACTACATTTGTTTATCTAAACTCAAACCTAGCTAGCTTGCTTTTATAATATGTTGGGTAAACATTCCAAAGCATATCAATATCAATGTAATTAGCCAGCTGCTATCTGGCAATGGGATTTGTAACTTTGCAAGCTAAGGTAAGCTTCGTTAGGTTACGTTAGTTAGCTAGCTAGCTAGCTAACTAACTACCGCAGAGGCTAATGTCTGATCCCATCAACATCTGCAGATGCATCAACATCAAGCTCAGGACCAGGAACTAGTGTAAGTCACCTTCTAAAATCGTACTAAAATATACTAAATCTTTCCATGATGAGCAAATAAATGTACTGGAGCATGGTCCGTGTCTTGTTGTTGGTGCGTTTACAAGTAGGCTACAACTTCCATTGTATTTTTCTCTGTATTATGGAGGCTTAGTTGATTGTTTATGCAAGGCTTGAAGTCTAAATTGGAGGAAAGGAGGTATTAGGAAGGAGGGGATGGTGTGGTGACTGACTTTAGACTTTTGGGGGTGGGAATTGTGTGTGAAGGTTAGTGTGCATGATCTATTGACATGAGGAGGGTGGATGGATATAGTACCTTGTAGGAGTGTGTATTGATGGGGACAAAGTAGTCAAATGTTGGCTAATCAATGACTACGGTGTGTCCTACAGACTAATCCTGCTGCTGATGAAGATGACCTTGACCCCAGCTTTAGCAGTACAGAGCCTGTAGACCCATTGGATAAAGGCTTTCAGCCTGGAATAAACTTGAGCACTGACTTTGAAACAAGCCAGGACAACCAAACGTATTTATGAAACCACAATACCCTCTTGGGAAAAAAAACCCAATATCACCAATACACTAATTTATTGTATGGTAACACATCCTGATGATCAGCCTTCATGTTTTACACATCCTCATTATCAGTCTTCATGTATTTCCAGGAGACTTGCAGTACATAAAAATCTTCTGTTGTCAATACCAGTCTCAAATTCAATAGTGAAGAAGCGACTCCGGGATACTGGCCTTCTCGGCAGAGTTCCTCTGTCCAGTGTCTGTTCTTTTGCCCATCTAAATCTTTTCTTTTTATTGGCCAGTCTGAGATATGACTTTTTCTTTGCAACTCTGCCTAGAAGGCCAGCATCCCGGAGTCGCTGCCAGTTAATGATGCTGCCAATTGAGGATTTGTGAGGCGTCAGTTTCTCAAACTAGATACTTTAATGTACTTGTCCTCTTGCTCAGTTGTGCACTGGGGCCTCCCACTTTTTATTTTGGTTAGAGACACTTTGCACTGTTCTGTGAAGGGAGTAGTACACAGCGTTGTACGAGATCTCCAGTTTCTTGGCAATTTCTTGCATGGAGTAGCCTTTATTTCTCAGAATCAAATCAAATCAAATCAAATTTATTTATATAGCCCTTCGTACATCAGCTGATATCTCAAAGTGCTGTACAGAAACCCAGCCTAAAACCCCAAACAGCAAACAATGCAGGTGTAAAAGCACGAGAATAGACTGACAATTTTCAGAAGAAAGTTATTTGTTTCTGGCCATTTGACCCCGTAATCAAACCCACAATGCTCCAGATACTCAACTAGTCTAAAGAAGGCCAGTTTTATTACTTCTTTAATCAGAACAACAATTTTCAGCTGTGCTAACATAATTTAAAAAGGGTTTTCTAATGATCAATTAGCCTTTTAAAATTATAAACTTGGATTAGCTAACAAAATGTGCCATTGGAACACAGGAGTGATGGTTGCTGATAATGGGCCTCTGTACGCCTATGTAGATATTTCATAAAACATCTGCCGTTTCCAGCTACAATAGCCATTTACAACATTAACAATGTCTACACTGCATTTCTGATCAATTTGATGTTATTTTAATGGACGAAGAATGTGTTTTTCCCCCCTCAAAAACAAGGACATTTCTAAGTGACTCCACAAACTTTTGAATGGTAGTGTATGTACTGTAGCAATCTCGGATAGACAGTGCATGGTAACATAGCTCCGGTGAAGTTGTAAACTTGTACCACCCCTGTTTTGAAAAGCCTTTCTTTGAGGGTGGGTACAAGGAAGTAGGACTCCTGTTATGCTGTAGTCTTTTCAAAGCCAGGGAAAATGAGTCAAACTAGATGTCCTGCAATGTCCTGGAAGATAGGAACATCGTTGAGACAAGTCCAAGGACTCGAATATTGAACATAGTTGTAATCCTAGATTCAGATAATTCAGGCGAGAAAAAACATCACCCAGATAGGCCAGTCGTGTGAGAAACTTGTCATCATGCAAGCGGTCAGACAAGTGAAAATTATGGTCAGTAAAGAAAACTTTAAGCTCGTCTCTCAATTTAAAAAAACGTGTCAATAGTTTGTCCCTTGATAACAAGCGCACTTCTGTAAGTTGTAAAAACTTTACATGGTCGCTGTCCATATCATTGCATATTGCAGAAAATACACGAGAGTTCAGGGGCCTTGCTTTAATAAAGTTAACCATTTTCACTGTAGTGTCCAAAACGTCTTTCAAGCTGTCAGGCATTCTCTTGGCATCAAGAGCCTCTTGGTGGATGCTGCAGAGTACCCAAGTGGTGTCGGGAGCAACTGCTTGCACGCACGTTTCCACTATGTTTCCCTGTCATGGCTTTTGCGCCATCAGTACAGATACCAACATGAGCAGCAGCTACGTTTGGCTACATACGGACCATTAGTGAAATTCCCGCGAGCGAGTAACGGTTAATGTGATTGGATGTTAATTGTTTGACTAGGTTACCTGTATTTGACGTTGTGTTGTTATTTCGCTGAATACTAGATGGTTGAATTTTATTTTTGTCCGTGAAACGAGGCTACTCAGGTGAGAGAAAAAACTCACCCAAATGTATAGCCCATTGGAAAATATAAATCTGTTTTTCTCCCATAAAAGTAAATATCTATATAAAATAAATGTGAATCACAATTTTATTAGGCGTACCCCTGACGGCATTGCTCGTGTAGTACCCCAGTTTGTGAATACCTCGTCTCCATCAAAGAAGGTAATTTTGGCCAAACAAATGCTTTTAAGTTATAGATAGAGAGGGGGTTAAGTTATAGGAATTCATATTTTACACAATTTGAGAGGTTTTTGACACCTAAAAGACGTCTGGGCCTTGTTACAGATAAAAGCACATGCAGTCAGAATGGCATAAGATATCGCTCCATTTTCAAGGCACAGGTTGACAAGATGTTAGGGAATCACTGGAGGGGAATATTGACCAGCTGAGCATCTTTGCATAGTCACCTCAGTGTACAGCTCAACAAACAAACTAGGCGGTTTGTTATATTTCAGTCTTCTGTGACGTAATTAAAGTGTAATATTGGGATGCAAATTCAAACTTGAATACATTTCAAGTTTATACACCTCACATGTGTGTGTCTCAAAGTAGATTTGTTTAAAACTACCAAGAAACGCTCTGTGTATCAACCCCTGTTTGTTCATCAAAGTTACCTTGCTATCTCAGTGATCCTGCTTTGTAGTATACCGCCCACGGCCCATAGGGTGAAAAGTAGTACAACAGGGTTGCATTTGGGACGCAGACATGCATGTCCCTGTGTTTGCTTGTTGTCTGGTAGGAAATCATCTGTTTTGTGTAATTCAGCTGTGGTTACTGTATGGTACAGAACACTGTACCCGTGATCCCTATCTGACAGTTACAACCAGTCTTCCAGGTAGGGAGTTGCCTGGGTGGCAGGTAGCCTAGCAGTTAAAGTGTTGGGCCAATAACTAAAAGGTCTGTAAGGGTGCGTACTGGCGGAAGAGAAGTCACACGCAGGAGAGCAAAAACTGTGTTTCCAAACAGCGCAGTTTAATAACGAAAAAACCCACCAGGAAAACAGAACAATCAAATAATGGCTACATAACCTGCCGCACACCAGAACAGACGTGCACAAGAACTTACAATAAACAATACCGACAAGGACATGAGGGGGAACAGAGGGTTAAATACACAACATGTAATTGATGGGATTGGAACCAGGTGTGATGGAAGACAAAAACCAAAGGAAAATGAAAAGAGGATCAGCGATGGCTAGAAGGAAGACCGCCGAACTCCGCCCGAACAAGGAGAGGGACCAACTTCGGCGGAAGTCGTGACAAGGTCGCTGGTTTGAATACCCAAGATGTAAAATCTGTCAATGTTCCCTTTGAGCAAGGCACATTCCAGGGGTTCTGTACTACTATGGCTAACCCTGTAAAACAACACATTTCAGATTATACAACATATTGTTTTTGTTCTTTTTTTGCCTGGTCCCACATTGTCTGAGTCTGAGTTGGCAAGAAAGTGGAAACAGATCTGGAACCTGGCTAAGGAGTGATGTTTACCCCACCATCCCTCTCTCTATCTATGATGTTTACCCCACCAGCCCCCTCTCTATCTATGATGTTTACCCCACCAGGCCCCTCTCTATCTATGATGTTTACCCCACCAGCCCCCTCTCTATCTATGATGTTTACCCCACCAGCCCCTCTCTATCTATGATGTTTACCCCACCAGCCCCCTCTCTATCTATGATGTTTACTCATCTATGATGTTTACCCCACCAGCCCCCTCTCTATCTATGATGTGTACCTCACCAGCCCCCTCTCTATCTATGATGTGTACCTCACCAGCCCTCTCTCTATCTATGATGTGTACCTCACCAGCCCCTCTCTATCTATGATGTGCACCTCACCAGCCCCCTCTCTATCTATGATGTGTACCTCACCAGCCCCCTCTCTATCTATGATGTGTACCTCACCAGCCCCCTCTCTATCTATGATGTTTACCCCACCAGCCCCCTCTCTATCTATGATGTGTACCTCACCAGCCCCCTCTCTATCTATGATGTGTACCGCAACATCCCCCTCTCTATCTATGATGTGTACCTCACCAGCCCCCTCTCTATCTATGATGTGTACCTCACCAGCCCCCTCTCTATCTATGATGTTTACCTCACCAGCCCCCTCTCTATCTATGATGTGTACCTCACCAGCCCCCTCTCTATCTATGATGTGTACCTCACCAAACCCCTCTCTATCTATGATGTGTACCTCACCAGCCCCCTCTCTATCTATGATGTGTACCTCACCAGCCCCCTCTCTATCTATGATGTGTACCTCACCAGCCCCCTCTCTATCTATGATGTTTACCCCACCAGCCCCCTCTCTATCTATGATGTGTACCTCACCAGCCCCCTCTCTATCTATGATGTGTACCTCACCAGCCCCCTCTCTATCTATGATGTTTACCCCACCAGCCCCTCTCTCTATCTATGATGTGTACCTCACCAGCCCCCTCTCTATCTATGATGTGTAACTCACCAGCCCCCTCTCTATCTATGATGTGTACCTCACCAGCCCCCTCTCTATCTATGATGTGTACCTCACCAGCCCCCTCTCGATCTATGATGTGTACCTCACCAGCCCCCTCTCTATCTATGATGTGTACCTCACCAGCCCCCTCTCTATCTATGATGTGTACCTCACCAGCCCCCTCTCTATCTATGATGTGTACCTCACCAGCCCCCTCTCTATCTATGATGTGTACCTCACCAGCCCCCTCTCTATCTATGATGTGTACCTCTCTCTCATGAACCATCACTTGTGTGTCCCAAACGTCACTTTAGCTTTGGTCTTTCAACAAGATGCGGGACAAAACGGCACAATAGCCACTTTAACTGCAATGTGAAAAGGCTATATTCAGTGACCTATATCCCTGGTATAGTACCCGTCACCCCTAATCTGCATCGGGTGCGCTCATAAATTTGCTGCTACTCACAAAATGTTTCAGAAATATCAAGCTATGGTACTGCGTGGGTTTCATCAAATGATCGCAGTCAAACAACCAATAATACTGTGCGCCTCTTGTTGTTTTCCTCACCTGCAGCGAACCCCACCTCAGAATCAATGGACTCGGACCGAGACCACCCTTTTTGAACGAAGCAAGGTGCGTTGTTTAGTGTGCAGATAATGTTCCCACTAGTCCAAATGAACCCAACTAAGGGTGAAAACGCGCCCCTGTTTTCAGAAAAAAAACACAGCTCAAAAACAATTTGGTGTGAAAGCCCCCTGAGTCATCACTAGATTTTCTTCCTCCCTTTCTCACCACCAAGCTGAAAACACACAGGACAAAAAAATAAAGGTTTGGTTATAAGCTACACGTCCTTGTCTGACTGTAGGAGACTCGTTCTCTGTTCTCCTCTGTTCTTCTATGTCCAGCGGATCTCTCATAATCTGCATCCCAAATGGCACCCTAACCCCTGTGGGGCCTGGTCAAAAGCAGCACACTATAAAGGAAATAGAGTTCCATTTGGGACACAAAGCCAAACTTAGTATAGCCTTGGGATGAATCTAAGGGAGGCTGGTGGTTTGGATTGATGGTGGTTGAATTTTTTTCCAGTACTCCAGTGTTCTCCCTTGGAGCTGTTCTGTTACAGTATTGTTCTCCTTGACCCTAGTGAGAAAGGGGGAGGAAGAGAGAGGGAGGTGCATAGGGGGCAGGGAAGGAGAGAGAAAGAAAGAAGGCAAGATGGAGAGGTGAGCAGTGAGAGAGGGGGAGGGATGGAGAGAGAGAGGGTATTTACAGTCTTCAGGCTACATAAACAGTAGAAGTTGGCTATATAGGCTAAATTACACATTCTGTTAACATATGACCCCAAGGTGATCTGTTCTTGCAATTTGTAGTCTATGACATTTGAGGTGTACATATGAACATTTTTCACAAAATAGTTTGGACATAGTATGCTACATTTAGTGTAGCTTAACTTCTTCCAGTCTGAAGTAATTGTGTGTGTGTGTGTGTTATGGCATGTTATACAATGGGTGCGTCTAATCCTAGATGCTGATTGGTTAAAACCTCATTCCAGCCAGTGTCTATTCCAAAAGTTACCACCGGCTAAATCTATAACGATAAAATGCCTGTTTACCCTGTTCCGTCTGACTGCCCAATCCCACTGTCTCATCAGCCTAGCCAGGCAATGTATATACTAGATCTCCACTGTAAAACGCATCTAGACATTGTCTCCCATTCTTTTAGACTAGCATTCGGTTTTCAACAGCAGGAGATTTATATAAACGTTGCTGTCTGTCTCTCCGACATTTGCAACATTGTTTCAATATGGAAATTCGATCTCCCGCTGTGCTATGGTAATGAATGTGTCGGGAACGAGACAGACAGGCTGGCAGCATTTCACAGCCAGTCGAAATCGTATATTTTTATGGTTATATATACAAAGAAATGTCAATGGAAAAACAAGAAAGTGATTGTGAGATGAAATGAAAATGAAGTGATTGTGTTAGCTGTGTAGTTGGCTAGCTCCACTGAACAGTGTCCTGGCGAGAAAGCAAATGTTCTATGCCAGGCAAAATCGCACATCATTAGCTCATTGTTATGGATGTATCGAAATAAATGTCACTAGAAAACAGTTTACACAAATGCTGCACTTTGCTGTTATTCTGGATGCACTGTTTGACGTGACTGTTTTTGCCTAAGTTGGCTAGCTAGCAAGCAAGGGATAAGAACGTTGCTAGCCATCACGGAAATGGAACATTTAGAACAAAAAGACTTAACGACTGGGTCGCGTCTCTGGCAACCTAACCGATAGAAAGAACGACCAGCCAGCTTGGGTAGCAACCCTAGATTTGTGTTGGGACGATATCTCGTGGAAGGAAGAAATAATATGAATAAATGAATCAAAAGAAAGTTTTTTATGATAATATGTCAATCATTATTTGAATATGTTGGTAACCCTTTATATAAAAGTGATAATGCCCTCGAAGCCAGTGTTTGGAGGATATATTGGCACGGTAACAACACCCGTACCAATCTATCCTCCAAACACCAGTTTCTCGGGAACTATTACGTCACTATAGTCAGCTTTATGGTGGTAAAGGCAGAATTAAGAATAACAGGCCCTTTGGCTAATGATCTAGTTTGTGAGAGAGCACAGTAGAGTACAATGAATCATGTTGACTAGGGGAAGAATAAGTTTAATTAGCTGAAATCACTGGAATCAAATTTTCTCGTTCACTCTTTCTATGCACCTCTTTCTTTCTTTCTTTCTCTCTTTCTTTCTTTCTTTCTTTCTTTCTTTCTTTCTTTCTTTCTTTCTTTCGTGTTCATGGTTTATGGCCGAAGCATCCTGAGAGTAGGGGGAAAACAGCTGTTAAGGAAAGCTGGCAGTTGGCTTGAACCTTGTGTGTGCATTCGTGCGAGGCTCATAACTCAAGCGTGTGTAAGAGAGAGTGGGGATAGGGGTCCTGACTGTGAGGTGTGTTTATGTGTAGGATTAGTAGAGCTTCCGTTGGCCTCCAAGCCTGCAGTGGTATTTGTGCATCAGTGCCTCTATGGATACTGCTGAGAGACCTGTGTGTAAGACCTATTGACTGAACAGTGGCTGTGGATACACACACACACACACACACACACACACACACACACACACACACACACACACACACACACACACACACACACACACACACACACACACACACACACACACACACACACACACACACACACACACACACACACACACACACACACACACACACACACACACACACACACACAGCCCTGTTTTAGCCTGCAGGTCAAATACAACAGGGAGAGGAGACAACATAGCTGTTTGCAGATTTGCCTAAATAAATAAATATGTAGTAAGACCACATTTTGCATCATATTTTCCACAGTAGAGATTGTTGAACTACAATCTGAGTGCCAAATGACACGCTATTCTCTATGGAGTGCACTACTTTGGGCTCTGGTCAGTAGAGTGGCACTCTGGGTCAGATTGTTGTACCATGTCTGTGTGTGTGTGAGTGAGAGAGAGAGGTGGCACAGCAATCTGGCCCCTAGGGCAAGTCAGTCAATAGGAGGTGGAGAGGCTGCAGGTGCTAGCTAGTGTGAGAATGACAAAGCACACTGATGGAGAATGTTAAGACGCTGTGTAACAACGCCCATCACACACACACACACACTTTTCACGGTGGAGAGGATGATTTGATGGTTCATGGTGTAGAAGGCAGTGGATAGATCTACAAGGATGAGAATAGTGGAGAGAGAGAGTCAGCTTTGTCTAAGCGGAGAGCCTCCATGACCCAGAGGAGAGCGGTCTCGGTTGAGTGACCCGTCTTGAAGCCTGACTGGTTAGGGTCAAGAAGATCATTCTGAGAGAGAGATAACAAGAGAGTTGATCAGAGACAGCACGCTCAAAGTGTTTTGGAAGAAAAGTCTACCGTTTTTGACGTCAGAGGGGTTGAGTGTTGGTTTCTTGAGGAGGGGTTTAACTCTGGCCATCTTGAAGTCAGAGGGGATGCAGCCTGTGGTCAGGGGTGAGTTGATGAGGGAAGTGAGGAAGGGGAAAAGGTCTCCAGAGATGTTTTAGAGAAGGGAGGTAGGGACGGGGTCGAGCGAGCAGGTTGTCGGGTGGCCGGACATCACTAGTCGCAGGATTTCACCAGGAGAGAGAGTGGAGAAGAGGTCAAAGTGTGGGACCAGATCAGTTCAAGTTCAATGTGAGTGGGACCAGCAGACTCAATAGGCTGAGTGAATGAGGAGCGGATGTCGTCAACGTGCATGTCGAAATGGTTGACAAAGTCGTCCGCAGAGGGAGGAGGAGGAAGAGGATTAAGGGGAAGGAGAAGGTGGAAAAGACTTTCCCAGGATGTGAGGCAGAAGCTTGATATGTAGTGATTGAAAGTGGCTTTAGGAGCGTGTACAGAGGAAGAGAAGGTAGAGAAGAGGGAGTGAAATATGATACAGTATGTCCTTCTCATTCGCACTACGGAAACACAGAGAAAAAAAAACAGAGTCACTGTTCTGTACTGAAGGGTTGCAATATTCCCAGGTTTTCAGAAATCCCAACTGGAAATTCCCAGAATCCGGAGGGAATAAGCAGGAAATTCAGAATCCTCCGACCAGAATTTCCTTCTCAATATCTTTATCTGTCTTTCCCATCCAGTCTCAACAGTCCTTCCATTTAGATGCAGACTTTACTACCTCCTCATCACTCAGTGTGCATCCCAAATAGCACCCTATTCACTATGGGCTCTGGTCAAAAGAAGTGCACTATATAGGGAATGGAGTGCCATTTGGGACACAGACTCGGCTGTAATCAGTTGTGGTAGGGTGGACTACTATTACCTCTTACTGAAGCCCTGACTCATTTCATCCCTGCTCCCTTCCTCCCATCCCTCCAATCCCTCTGTTTGTAGTATGAACCTAGGCGACCCAAAGAAAGGGGGAGGAAACTCCACCAGTATAGGGTGATTAGGGAATTAAGGGGAGAGAAAGTATGTACTGCCGTCGGCATGGCAGCCCTGAGAAAGAGAGAGATACGGAGAGAGAGACAGGCGGAGAAAATAGGGAGATGAAGAGAGACGGAGTGATTTACTTATTGAGTGAGGGAGAGCAAGGCAGTACAAAGGGATTAATACATTTCTCCAAGGCTGTGCTTTTTAATGGCATTCCAACACTAAGCCAGTTAGGGAGTGCCGCCGTGCTTAGATCCCACATCACGTTGAGCGAGCGAGCGAGAGAGACATGACCGTCTGAGTCTGTGAGGAAGACTACCCTCAAGGCATGTTGGGAAGATTAAAGGAGCTCCCCATTCTATTTCTCTCTCAACCTGTCAAACTGGAGTCCCATTGGGCTCCTGAAAACACTGGATTCAAACTTTGAGTTTCACTGCAATGGTTTCAGATGGGTTGAAGCACAGTAAATTAATGGTCTGTCAGGTGCACCAGAGGGTGTCAAGTAAACAGAGATTCTCTCTCCCAAATGGCTCCCTTGTCCCTATATAGTGCACTACTTTTGACCAGGGCCCATTTAAAAAAAATGTATTTAACTAGGCAAGTCAGTTAAGAAAAAAATCTTATTTACAATGATAGCCCAGCGATGCTGGGCCAATTGTGCGCCACCCTATGGGACTCCCAATCACGGCCGGTTGTGATACAGCCTGGAATAAAACCAGGGTCTGTAGTGACACCTCTGGTACTGAGATGCAGTGCCTTAGACCACTGCGCCACTCAGGAGCCCCTGCATATGAGCGTAATACACAGGGTTTGTACGGTCACGAAAATCCTGGAAAAGTCATGGAACTTTAAAATGCTGTTTTCCAGGCCTGGAAGTTTTGGAAAATGATAAATTCCAAAAAGTGTTGGAAAAGTAATGGAAATTAACAACATTTATGTTAATGTAATTTATTTAGGCTTAGTGTTAAAATATTTTAACAATCAAATTCAACATATCAACCAGGCTCGGAGTGACACTTTAGAGTCTGTGTTTGCGCGCATCACCTGCAGGTGCGCGACGAGTGGGCCGTTGCTCAAGGAGAGAGAGGCGGACAACTAGGTAGGTAGACTATTCAAACATATCTTGTACCCTCTAGTTAACTGTTAAGCTATAAATATTTTCGTTATGTCATGGATGTCCCCAAAAACTTTGCACCGACACTCACGAATAAGGTCATAAAAAGTTGATACACTTTTTTGAACAATTCATATGATTTATTTTAACAATCATTTTTGATGAAACAAACAATTCACTTTTCCATTGTATTAGTTGGGATTCGGTTCAATCGCGTTGAATTGGTTCAATCATGTGAATCAAAATAATAATTTGTGAAACATGAACATTATTTTTAGGAAAAATGATTAGATGTAGTTTTTCTTTTGGATTATGTGGATTCATAACTTATTTTGTAGATACTTCCAGTTGATTTGGGCATCCAATGTACAGTATGTAGCATTGTAACTCAAAACAAAAATTGTGGGCTTGCTTCAGCAAAATAAAAAGATGTGTAGCCTACCATAGCCATTTGATCTTTAATATTTTGAATGAGCAAATTATTTCAAAAAAGCATAAGCGTATTTGTTTGTAATGTTGCAATGTTTTACATCAAGGGTGGTCAACCATCCTCCAGGAGAGCCAATGGGTGTGCAGGCTTTTATTCCAGTGCCCCTCTAACACACCACATTTTAGAAATGAGCTGTTCAACCGACCTTGATAAACTGGCTCTGACGGGTTTGAGCAGGGCTTGATCAAAAGCCTGCATATCCAGTATCTCTCCAGACTGAGGGTTGACAACATGTGTTTTATACAGTTGCCTAACAGGTATTCTACTTTGTGGGAGGTTAAGTGCCTTGCTCAACGACAGGAGATGGTACATGGAATCAGAGAGCAGCCTCCCAGTGTCGATACCACATTACGCTTACTTTTTTGTATCCATATTGTACATAGAGATGCTGCCAATTGTTGGTAATTTAAATTTGGTTCAAAAGTAATGGAAAAGTCATGAAATTCCATCTGTCAATAATGTGTATAAACCAGAAAATATCTGTCCAGGTGCAAGGGTTGCGCTTCACGCTGCTGCAACGTGATAGCTGCGGGACCAAAACAAGCACAAACGTTTTACCTCGCAAACGTCACAGTATTGTTGTGAAAATCAGCCTGATATTGCTGTTTACTTTGTGCATTGCTGAATCTACCCTCAAAAGCACAGACGTCAACAACAGGTGTTACAGCTTTGGAATTTTCAATGGAGTGTGTTTGTGCCTGTAGATTTTCAGCCCATTCAGCTGAATAGACTACCTCAACCCCCTTGGTGATGAATTCCAGTTGGCAGCAGAGCAAAGATTTGCGTTCCTCAGGCTGTCACGCTGTGGTCCAGATTCTCCTGGGCCAGCAGGACAGCATCACAAACAGCACAAACAGCCGCTGGTGTCAGCGGTGGGATCCAACACACACACCACACACACACAGGCAACATATCTCAGCATAAAGCTGTTGTATTGAAGAGTCTTGTGAGCTTTCACACCGACTTGGATTGGAGCGTTTTTTTTCCAAACTCTGGTGCGTTTACCCCCTTAGTTCGGTTCGTTTGGACTGGTGTGGACACTCTATCCGCACTCCACACACTAAACAACGCACAGTGGCTCGCTTGAAAAGGGTGGTCTCGGTCCGATTCAATTTCTACCACGCTGCAGGTGAGAACGCTGTCCAGACCAAACACAGGAAAAGAAGAGTCGCACGGTATTATTGGTTGTTTGACTGCGAGCATTTTATGAAATACACGCAGTACAATAACTTGATATCGCTGAAACATTACGTGAGTAATAGCAGTGAATTTATGAGCGCATCCGATGCAGATTACAGGAGCCGGAGGCTAAACCAGGGATATAGGTTGCTGAATATCATTTGTCACGTCGCAGTTTCCTCCCGCGTGTAGTTGAACGACCAAAGCGAAAGTACTATGAAGATTGGGACACAAAAGTGACGCTTCATGATAATCATAGAGGATTAACGAGAGCATTTTCCCCCAATAAACAAATGACTTGCATGAACACGCTGTTTTGTTGAGTTTTTTTTTAACGTTTGACATTTGGCAATGTTGAAACCAACCAGACCAAATGAAAAACTATCAGTGTAACAAATAATCAAACTGATCCGAACTATAGCTCAAAACTATGTGTGGAAACTTCCTCAGCTTCTTTAGCGTGTTCCGTTAATGCGGTAGTCTGTCAGTCTGTAAACATAGCAGTTGAACAAACCGCTTAGCTAGGCTATTTCTTCTGAGTGATTAGTGCCTGCATTGCTGTACAAATGACTGATATCTGTGTTTCTGTGTGCTCCATTCATAAACAGTTGGGCAGTCATAGGTATGTCATGTTTCTGTCTTGTTTTGTTGCAGTAAATTAAGTATCCAATCTTATCTGTTCCGGCTGAAACATATTTATTTCTCATACTTTTCCCAAATCATAACACAGCTTCAACACGCGGGAATCACTTCCTTACTAGCAGTCCTGACTCTTGTCTCCACTGAACATTTTGTACGGGCTTTCTCAGCTTTTCTAAATATTTGATTTAGTCTCCCCCGTACTTCTCTGGGACCCCCGCTACATATGCCACACACACACACACGCACACGCACACGCACACAAAATATTGAAGATGCAAATACTCGCTTTTTCAGTTTCCGCCTTAGGCAAAACCAATGACCAGTCTTACAACTTCAAAGTGGTCATATTATACATTCCAGCCACAACTTTCCAAGGAACTAGATTATGCCCAAAGTGACTTGGTACTGTGTATAGTGTAGCTAATACGCTCACTTGGGGCATTGGACTAGACTTACAACTTCAAAGTGGTTAGATCATAGCTATTGTACAAGGCTACAAGGTGGAACCAGATATGTCTGTACCAGCTTGGTAAACTGTAGCTAAGACCCTCACTATTGCAGATTGTCCTGTTTTTTTGATGGACTATTGAGTGCCAGCACAGTAGCGTGCAGCAGTTACTGTGAGCTGGACCTTTGCAGGTTGTGGTTACAGAATGCATCCCAAATGGCACCCTATTCTCTATAGTGCATTACTTTTCACCAGAGCCTTATGGGCCCAGGTCAAAAGTAATGCACTATATCAAATCAAATTTTATTCGTCATATACGTACATGTGATGATATTGCGGGTGTAGCGGAATGCTTGTTCTTCTACACTCCCAGAGCCATCGCCTCCTCCCTTAGGCTGTCTCGTTATATTTGGTAATCACGCCTACTACTGTTGTGTCGTCTGCAAACTTTATGATTGAGTTGGTTGAGCTTGGTCACACAGTCATGGGTGAACAAGGAGTACAGGAGGAGGCTGAGCAAGCGTCCTTGTGGGGCCCCAGTGTTGAGGGTCAGCGAAGTGGAGGTGTTGTTTCCTTCCTTCACCACCTGGGGGGCGGCCCGTCAGGAAGTCCAGGACCCAGTTGCACAGGGCGGGGTTCAGACCCAGGGTCTCGAGCTTAATGATGAGCTATGGTGTTGAATGCTGAGCTTAGTCAATAAACAGCATTCTTACATAGGTATTCCTCCTGTCCTGCATTGTCTGTGGCTCTATTGGGGCAGTAAGCAAATTGAAGTGGGTCTAGGTAAGGTAGAGGGGAAATGATCCTTGACTAGTCTCTTAAAGCACTTCATGATTACAGAGGTGAGTGCTACGGGGCGATAGTCATTAAGTTCAGTTACCTTTGCCTTCTTGGGTACAGGAACAATATTGAAGCATTTGGTGACAGCAGACTGGGATAGGGAGAGATTGAATATGCCTGTAAACACACCAGCCAGCTGGTCTGCGCATGCTCTGAGGACGCGGCTAGGGATGCCGTTTGGGCCGGCAGTCCTGCGAGGTTAACACGTTTAAATGTTTTACTCACGTTAGCCATGGAGAAGGAATGTCCACAGTCCTTGGTAGCGGGCTGCATTGGTGGCACGGTCTTATCCTCAAAGCGTGCTAACAATGTGTTTAGCCTGTCCGGACGCAAGACTTCGGTCTCTGCAACGTGGTTGGTTTTCCTTTTATAGTACGTGATTGTCTGTAGACCCTACCACATAGGTCTCGTGTCTGAGACGTTGAATTGCGACTCCACTTCATCTCTATACTGACGTTTAGCTTGTTTGATTTCCCTGCGGAGTGAATAACTACACTGTTTATATTCTGCCTTATTACCAGTCACCTTGCCATGGTTAAATGTGGTGGTTCACAATTTCAGATTTGTGCGAATGCTACCATCTATCCACGGTTTCTGGCTAGGGTACGTTTTAATAGTCACAGTGGGTACTACATCTCCTACACACTTCCTTATAAACTCAGTCACTGTATCCATGTATGCGTCTAGATTCTTTTCGCAAGCTACTCAGAAAATATCCCAGTCCATCAAAACAATCCTGAAGCGTGGATTCCGATTGGTCAGACCAGCGTTGAATAGTACGAAACACGGATACTTCCTGTTTGAGTTTCTGCCTATAGGACGGGAGGAGCAAGATGGAGTTGTGGTCAGATTTGCCGAAAGGAAGGCGGGGGAGGGCCTTGTAAGCATTCCAGAAGTTGGAATAGAAATGGTCGAGAGTCTTAGCAGTGCGAGTAGTACAGTCGATATGTTGATAGAACTTCGGCAGCCTAGTCCTCAGATCTGCTTTGTTAAAATCCCCAGCTACAATAAATGCAGCCTCAGGATATGTGGTTTCCAGTTTTCATAAAGTCCAGTGAAGTTCTTAAGGGCTGTCGCGGTATCGGCTTGAGGATGTAAACGGCCGTGGCGTTGACGGAGGATAATTTTCTTGAGAGATAATATGGTCGGCATTAAATTGTGAGGTATTCTAGATCGGGGGAACAAAAGGACTTCAGTTCCTGTATGTTCCTAGAATTACACCATGAGTCATTAATCATGAAACACACCCCTCCGCCCTCCTACTTCCCGGAGAGATATTTATTCCTGTGTGCACAATGTACTGAGAATCCTGCTGGCTTTACCGACTCCGACAGAGTACCCAGAGAGAGCCAAATTGCCGTGAAACAAAGTATGTTTAAGGCCCTAATATCTCTCTGGAAAGAAATCCTTGCTCTAAGCTCATCGACTTTGTCATCCAAAACTGAACATTAACGAGTAATATACTCAGAAGCGGTGGGTGGTGTGCACGCCTCCTACGTCAAACCAGCAGAGTTACCGCCTCTCTAATATCCAATAGTTCTTCCCAGCTGTATGTAATGACACAAAACATTTCCTGAGCTAATAATGTAAAAAATAGTACATAAAAAAATTAAATACTGCAAAGTTTCCTAAGAACTAGTTACAATGCTGCCATCTCCGTTGTCGCCAACTTGGAAAACTATATAGGCAATAGAGTGAGATTTGGGATGCATCTACAGAATGGCATTGCGTGTCGAGATGATATGAGAAGCCATCAATCATAGATCCCATCACCACACCCCTTCTGTCTGGAAGAGACAGGAGTCACCAGGTCATAGGGTATGGGGTGTTTGTGGGGAGGGGCAGGGTCATATGGGGATTAGGTGTCTGGCTGTGCCTTGTGACTCTACTTTCGGAGCTTATGGGGCAGGGTGACGTCAGGGGGGGAGACAGGAAGCATGTTTATATCAGTAGTTGGCTATATAATGTTGTTGTTGATCATTTGTCAGACTCCCACAGTAGCTAGTCTGACCCTAGTATCAAACCTACTGGATATTGGTATATTGTATAGATATCAAGCTCAAGGTTCTTTCCTCAGTATCTGTTATCATCAGAAGCATAATATCTGACCTCCACCGTAGCTAGTCTGACCCTCTCCAGCATGTCCATCCCTTATTACCTGTAATTTCCCACTTTGGTGTGAGTCTGTCTGAAAGATACATGAGCTGTGTTAGAATACTCATACTAATATACTGTATACTAAATACTTAATGAGTATATACTATAAGTTCATTTTATTATACTGTAAACAAACGGTATCCTTTCAGTTTAGCGTACTAGCTCTACCGGAAGGTGATGATGTTGCTATGCAACCTCTTGCTAGCTAGTTAGCATAACAAATGACTAGTTAGACATTTTACGACTTCGGTGTGTTCTTAAATTCAATCTGGCATGTGCTCGTAAATTCAGAGCGTTGTCAGATTGTCCATTTGTAAATTCAGAGCATTTCACACTCGGAGCGCACACTGGACCCTCGGACCGAGGAGTAGGGTTGATTTGAGCAATCTGACCTTAACAACGGCAGTCAAGCACCCAAGCTAACGTTGGCTAGCTTGCTAGCTACATCCAGACGCAAATGAGACCACTCTGACCATTTTACTCACCCTAGCAGAGCTGGTTAGGCAGTTTTCATGTTATCCAGAGCATTGGTGACTGTAACTGTGCTGCCGGCAACAATTTAATTGCGCTTTTTTGCATACGTTTACTGACACCGGCCATATTCAGCAGGTGTTCAGCACTAGAAAATTCATTATTCTGCGCTCTGGTAGACTCACACTATAAAGTGCTCTGAAATTGTAGTAGATAGCCAGAGCGAATTTATGAAAGTGCCCGAATGTCCATTGAGAACACACAACGACTATACCATTTAGCTAAGCTAAGATTGACCGGAATAATCAAGTCAATAAACGTTGGGTAGTAAGTTAGATAGACTATAGTTAATATACTGATAAGTTTGATGTATAAGTAGCCAATTAACTAACTTTACGTGGCTAGCCAACATACCGGTACATACTGCTGTAATGATATGCTATGTGGTTGATATGCTATGTGTTTCGTAAGGACAAGCGTAGCTAAGAAATTGTCAACCAACATAACGTGGTAAGGTACCTTATTTGAAAAGTCATTACTTTATTACATTGCTCAACATTTTCTTAACATTTGTCATAATTAGTTAAAGCAATGAATTTGTATCCGCTCTCGTACTTCTGGATGCATATTTTACGCCATTTTCTTCAAATCTGAAAACGATGTGAAGTCGCACAGATTTCCTGAAGAATTGCATTATGGGCCCTAATGTACGGAAATGGTGTCCTCTGTGTTGCATACTTCATATTTTGGCAAATTTAATACGACATCCGGGAACTTTTGGCATACTAACTATATATATCCATACTATGACCAATAAGCTTACTATATACTCAATTCATGTCACAAATAGTATGGTTAGTGTGGTTAGTATTCGAACACGGCTATGGTTGTATTTTCCATCTTTCAGATGGTTGCAGAATGCCTCAGTGACATGTATGAGAGGTGACAGTTATTCAGTGTCAGGCTGTACTGTAAGGGTCTCTGATGTTCCCGAGTCAGATGTATCACATGATGCCTGGTACAACCCTGGTGCTAAGCACGCAAAATCACTGCCCCGTGCAGCTTGTATGGTACACTACCACTACCCTCCCTAAAGACCCACTGCTAGCCCCAGGCCAGTAAATAGAACTTCTGTTGCTGTACTGATCTGCTGAGGCTACAGTCACTGAGCTGTATCTAGGTGCTGCAGCCAAACCACTGTACTGTCCTGGAGCCAACAGAGATGTAAAGCTCAATCTGATTCCAGACTACAGCATTTAATCAGCTCAACTGTTGCTGTGGGATTATTTAAGATACTCACCCTCTATCTCATCACAAGTGTGTGTGTGTGTGTGTGTGTGTGTGTGTGTGTGTGTGTGTGTGTGTGTGTGTGTGTGTGTGTGTGTGTGTGTGTGTGTGTGTGTGTGTGTGTGTGTGTGTGTGTGTGTGTGTGTGTGTGTGTGTGTGTGTGTGTGTGTGTGTGTGTGTGTGTGTGTATGTTTGTGTTTACCAAGGCCATTATGGTACCAGTGTGTGTGTGTGTGTGTGTGTGTACCAATTCCATTACGGTACCTGTGTGTGTGTGTGTGTGTATCCAAGCATGTGTGTTTTAGGGAGTATTAGTGAGATGACAAATTGTAATCACGTGCATTTCTGTCCCATACTGGGAATGATTTGATGTTCCACAGCGTTCTACACTGTAATATGTTTTGATACACTATACACAGAATCTAATTCAGTACAGTGCGTGTGTTTATTTCTATCCCATAATATAAGCTCTAACTGTCAGTGTCTGTATGGAATACTGGTTTTATCAAGTGTGTTTATGTGTGCACCTGTGTGTGTGTCTGCGTGTGTATATTTATATTCAGTAAGCCTGTTTTCCTGGCTTTATCAGTCCCCCTATGCCCTCTGGGTAACACAGTAAGGTTAGGACTAGTAAGAAGACTCTGCTCGGTCTAGGGTTGCACATTTTAGGGAATATTCACAGGTGGAAACTTTGTAGGAATTAACAGGAATATATAGGAATTCACAGAAATATATATTTTTAAATCTTAAAAAAAAAAATATATATCCGAAACATACAATATACATATATACACAGCAACTCCACTCCCACTTGTCTCCAATTCCACATCCCAACTTTCAGCTTCTGTCAGCCCATCCCATCTATCTCTGCTGGACACCCTCAGCCCATCCCATCTATCTCTGCTGGACACCCTCAGCCCATCCCATCTATCTCTGCTGGCCACCCACTTCGGGTTTCTATGCAACACATATCTTTCAACTATGCTGTGATGTTTAACGTACAATTTCAATCTATCTAATCTAATAGAATCCACAGATTGTATGTTGAAGATAAATATTCTTACTAAGAGTATTAGTATATTAGTAATTGACTGACCCGGTCTCTCCAGATCTCCTAACAGTACTATTTCTAGGGTCAATTTTAGATCAATACTAGGCATTTTCAGCCATTCCTGAACCTGAGACCAGAAACAGGCTACCTGAAGGCAATACCAAAATAAATGGTCTATTGATTCTGTATCCTCACAATAAAATCTGCAGAGCTTCGATGATTTTATGCCCCAAATATTCAACATTTTTTTGGTGGCAAGAATTCTATGTAATAATTTTAGCTGAAAAGCACGAATTGTTGTTTTATATATCAACTCATACGTTGTTTTATATATCAACTCATACACCCTGTACCATGGAATCGGTACATCAGAAATCTTTTCCCAACTATTTTGCAATCTGTATGGCACAGTTATCAACATCCTGGTCCTCAAATGAAACTGGAATACTTTCCTATTTATGCTATTTTTTTCCTCCACCAGTTTTGATCCTTTATATTGGGCAGACAGACCAGTTCCCTACCTCCTCACGCTGCCACCTGCCTCCTCCATGTTTGGGGTAATGCTGTAATCAATTGGTTTACTCGTGGATTGAGCAGACCTTCCTGTACAATTCTGATAACTCCATGAAGGACATAACTCTACCATTCCAAATTACAATATAATTTAAGAACAAAATACCCTTTTCAAAGATTTTTTCCCATAAATACAGGTATTTTATCAATCAGCACATCTGAGTTCAGCCATAATATTTGTTGTAAAATTTGTACTATCTTTTCAGGGGGATGAAATTGACATTGTAGCCAGTTCTGCAATGCTTGTTTGAAAAAGAAAGATACTTTGCCATGTCTCATTTTCGATTAATTGAAAATGATACTTTTTTCAATCTACACAAAGGCAAAAAGGCCATTTTTAAACAATGGATGAGCTTTTCTTAGTAATCTACTTGAGAACCATGTAGGGTTCAAGTACAACTTCTGAATGAGTGAAGCTTTTAGAGAGATATTTAGTGCTTTTATATTTAATAATCTCAACCCACCCTATTCATTACATAGATAGGCACGTTTGATTTTGTTTGGTTTAGCGTCTCAGATCCCAGATATTGTTTGCTCATATGATTTCAAAAACAAATCATCAGGAGTAGGCAGCGCCATAAGTGAGTAAACTGAGATATAACTAAGAAGTTAATCGGTATAATTTTCCCATAAATAGACAGGTATTTACCTCTCCATGGTTGCAGGATCTTGTCTATTTTTACAAGTTTTCTATTGAAATTCATTGTGCAGAGCTAATTTATATATTTTGTGATATGAATACCAAGTATGTCTACTTCACCATCAGCCCATTTTTATAGGTAAACTGCAGGGTAATGTAAAAGTTGTATTTTTTAAAGATCTAATATCTAATATCGTACACTTATCATAAATAGGTTTTAGTCCAAAGAGTGCATAAAAGTTATCTATCTAGCTTGCGGACTTAATATAAAACTTGAGTCATCGGCATACATGGACACCTTTGTTTTTAAGCCTTGGATTTCTAATCCTCTAATGTTGTTATTGGATATGATTTTAATCAGGTTGCAAGTTCAAATCCCCGAGCTGACAAGGTACACATCTGTCGTTCTGCCCCTGAACAGGCAGTTAACCCACTGTTCCTAGGCCGTCATTGAAAATAAGAATTTGTTCTTAACTGACTTGCCTAGTTAAATAAAGGTGAATGCACCAATTTGTAAGTCGCTCTGGATAAGAGCGTCTGCTAAATGACTTAAATGTAAAATGTAAATGTAAATGGGAATCTAGATTTCTAAGCCACTTGCTTGCAGTTCCTATCACTTCCACTGGATGTCAACAGTCTTTAGAAATTAGTTGATGTTTTTCCTTTGAGAAATGAGGAAGTAAGGCAGTTCAGAACAAGGGTCGAGTGAAGTGTACTGTTGTGGTTGGGGCGCGTGACCTGAAAGCTCGCTCCACTTAGTTTTTTATCCGCTATTGAACGCAGTTCACCCCGTCTTAAATGTTATTGATTATTCACGTTAGAAATACCTAAAGTTGTATTAGGAAAGTTATTTGAAATGTTTGGACAAAGATTACAGGTAAGTTATTAGATATTTTGTAGTCATGTTGCGTGAGTTGGAACCAGTGTTTTTCTGGATCAAACGCGCCATATAAATTGACATTTTGGAGATATAACGACGGAATTAATCAAACAAAAGGACCATTTGTGATGTTTATGGGACATGTTGGAGTGCCAACAAAAGAAGATCTTCAAAGGTAAAGCATGAATTATATCGTTATTTCTGAGTTTTGTGTCACCCCTGGTGGGATGAAATATGATTGTATTTGTTTGATGGGGTGCTATCCTCAGATAATAGTATGGTCTGCTTTCGCCGTAAAGCCTTTTTGAAATCTGACACAGCGCCTAGATTAACAAGAAGTTTATCTTTAACTCCTCTTGACAATTCAAAACTATCCGAGAAGTAGCCTTTATTTACTATTTTACACCTGGGGTTGCTATATGCTATTTTTACCCATTCTATAAGAGAATTACCGAAATTTAAAAAATCCAGGCATTTATAAATAAAATCCAGTCTTACTTTATCAAATGCCTTTTCAAAATCCGCTGTAAATACCAGGCCAAGCTTCTTAGATGTTTCACGATGTTCTATTATTTCTAGTAGTTGTCATATATTTCACATGTAAACAAAACTTGTCTGATCAGGATGTACAATACCTGGTAAAAACCCTTTTAATTCTGAGTGCTACATATTTCGATAGTATTTTTGCATCACAACATTGAAATGTAAGGGGCCTTTTTTTAGATAGACTGGGTCTTTATATTGAGAAATCAGACCTTCCTGCTAAGTACCTGACCGACTACCATTTCTATAGGAGTAGTTAAAACAATTTAACAATTTAGCTTTTAGTATATCAAAAAAAGGCTTGATATACAGTGCCTTGCGAAAGTATTCGGCCCCCTTGAACTTTGCGACCTTTTGCCACATTTCAGGCTTCAAACATAAAGATATAAAACTGTATTTTTTTGTGAAGAATCAACAACAAGTGGGACACAATCATGAAGTGGAACGACATTTATTGGATATTTCAAACTTTTTGAACAAATCAAAAACTGAAAAATTGGGCGTGCAAAATTATTCAGCCCCCTTAAGTTAATACTTTGTAGCGCCACCTTTTGCTGCGATTACAGCTGTAAGTCGCTTGGGGTATGTCTCTATCAGTTTTGCACATCGAGAGACTGACATTTTTTCCCATTCCTCCTTGCAAAACAGCTCGAGCTCAGTGAGGTTGGATGGAGAGCATTTGTGAACAGCAGTTTTCAGTTCTTTCCACAGATTCTTTATATCTTTATGTTTGAAGCCTGAAATGTGGCAAAAGGTCGCAAAGTTATAATAATAATATAATAATAATATATGCCATTTAGCAGACGCTTTTATCCAAAGCGACTTACAGTCATGTGTGCATACATTCTACGTATGGGTGGTCCCGGGGATCGAACCCACTACCCTGGCGTTACAAGCGCCATGCTCTACCAACTGAAGGGGGCCGAATACTTTCGCAAGGCACTGTACCTCTACCGGTATGCCATCAAGCCCTGGGGTTTTTCCAGACTGAAAGGTTTTAATAACCTCTAAAAGTATTCCTCTGTAATTTGACCTTCGTATTGATCTTTCTGTACATTTGTTAATTTCCCATTTTTTATTATTTGGAAATAATTCCTGTAATCTTCATTCAGTGGGAGAGGATGAGACGGAAAAGAGAACATCTGCCTAAAATAATTGGCTTCCTCTTTTAAAACATCATTCAGAGAATCATAGATGACCTCGTCTTCAGTAACGAGTTTCTGCAGTTTCTTTTTGTTAGCGTTCCTGTATTGTTTCTGTAGTCAGGAATCATTTTGTTCATTTTTCTCCATATTCCATCCAGTTTGCTTTATTTTTATAATAAATTACATTAGATCGTTCTTGAATAAGTTCCTCAAGTTTCTTTGGTTTTTCCTCTAACTTATTTTGTATCTCTGTAGTATCGTTTTTATTGCCATCTACCTGTACTATTAGTTCATGGATTTCCCTTGTTAGTGTTCTCTCTTTAGCCAGAAACTGCTATTTTATTATTGAATAATATTGAATTGAATGACCTCTGAAGGTACATTTAAAGGTATCCCAAACAATATTAATTGTTTTTGATGAACCTATATTATACTGGAAATGTTCCTTATCCCCTTACACTGTGTATAAGACAGTAGTTTTGGAATTGTTAGTTAGATTACTTGTTGGTTATCACTGCATTGTCGGAACTAGAAGCACAAGCATTTTGCTACACTCGCATTAACATCTGCTAACCATGTGTATGTGACAAATAAAATTTGATTTGATTTGATTTGAAATATTCAGTTAGAAATGATTTTTTCCTCCAGTATACTTTGATTGAATTTCCAATATCCCTTTTCCACGTGGAAAGTCTATAAGAGTTATGTGAATGCCAATTAGATGATGATCCGATCGCATTCTGTCTCCTATTAAAACTTTTTTAACCTTTTAAACCTTTGATGCAAGAGAGAAAGAGACAAGAAAGTAGTCAAGACGACTAGCTTGAATATGTCACCTCCAAATTATTTTGTGAGGTAGTCGGATCTTTCCATGATGTATGTTGTGCCTCCATAGCGTAAAGCTGTTGGTACTCGTCGATTTCCCTCAGGATCTCCTTAATATCCAGATTGGCTCTTTACTGCAACCAGTTGTTTTACGAAAAGATAACAATGAGTCTTTCCCACAGCGATGACAGGTGTCTGTAGTACAGCCAACCAGCACGCGCAGAATCCACGCAAAAAAAGCAACACAAACTTGCAGTCCCAGCCGTAAAGGCTAACCGCGTCATGGAATCCTTAGCAACAAAACGTTTGTTCGGATTAAAATGGATTTAATGAAAACATTTGAATATAAACAACAAACCAAGTGTAGACAGTACAATGTTCTGTTGAGCTCTCTGATGACATGTCTGATGACGTATATCCGGCTTCTCTGTGTTGTGCAACTTCATATTAATACCATTTAAATGTAGATGCTTTTTTGCATTGGATATATTTACCATATCATATGGAGAGAGAAACATAAACCTTTTACCTTATCATAAGTAGACATAATTGCAAATGTTTAAATCCTTCCAATAGAAATAAAAAAACAATGTAGTTATGAATTGAACTTTAGTTAAATGAGTTGACTCTTCACATGGGAGGATTTCACAGAACAACAAAAGACAGCAAATATTGAATGATCCCCAATAATCCATCGCATCTCCCAAAAATGCTTTCAACACATCTGTAAAATGATTGTCTCGAAACTAAAGCTTTTGTTGTCTTCCTCTCAGGCTTCCATGTCTTCTCCCTGGACCTCCTCAATGTCCACCTCTTGAACATCAGACTCTGAGGCCTCATCTTCACTGTCACTTTCCGAGCCAGGCTAAAAAATAGGCACAATATTTCAACCCATGTATTGGTCAGCCTGTTGTGCTCTTTGGTGTGTGTGTTTCCAAACAAGGACCAGTTGATGTTGGTGGGATTTGGAGGAAAGAGCCTCAGATCCACAAAGTCCCTTTCAACAGGTAGCTAATGAGATATGTTGGCATGACTGCCATATTGCATCTCCATCCCAAAGCCCTTGCTTGGAAGTGTACTTCGCTAGACTGCGAAGAACCTTGCCCTCATCAAGGCCAAGGTGGTGAGACACGGTAGTGATGACACCATAGGCCCTGTTGATCTCTGCACCAGACATGATGCTCTTGCCAGCATACTTGGGGTCCAACATGTACGTTGCGGCATGTATGGGCTTCAGACAGAAGTCTTCTCGCTTTTTGATGTATTTCAGAACTGCAGTTTCCTCTGCTTGGAACAACAGGGAAGTGGGCAGGGCAGTACGGATTTCTTCTCTTACATCTGCAAGCAGAGTCTGAACATCAGACAGGATGGCATTGTCTCCCTCAATCCATGCAATGGCTACTGCTATAGGTTTCAGGAGTTTCAGGCTGCTTACCACTCTCTCCCAAAATACATCATCCAGGAGGATCCTCTTGATGGGGCTGTCCGTATAGGCAGGCTGTGATATGTGGTTCTCT
>NC_060179.1:26136080-26148580 GCF_021184085.1 Oncorhynchus gorbuscha | reverse complement strand
ACTACAGGCTTGCTTGGAGATGTACATGGCTTGTGAGGTAGCAGCCACATGGTTCTCTGAAACTATGTTCCAACTGAAACACTGGAGAGAGATGAGAGAGTTCTGGTCATAATTCACCCTGCTTTTCCAGTGCCTTGCAGGAGAGAGACTCACAGGGAGAATAGGAAAATGACCTGAGAATGAATGCGGCATGGTACTTGGCACACACACACACACACACACACACACACACACACACACACACACACACACACACACACACACACACACACACACACACACACACACACACACACACACACACACACACACACACACACACACACACACACACACACACACACACACACACACACACACACACACACACACACACACACACAGAGTAATGCTTTGGTGTTGTTCATCAATGTATAAAGGGGTAACGGGTGATTTAGACAATTAAATAATTCCCCTACGATGTGAAATTATGGCCTTGTTCAACCTTTTAAACTCTGGTAACCTGGCCAGGCATGAAAATTGCTCTGTTTTATTATGTAATGATGGGAAGCTGGCTCATTCGGTGTGAGATGCTCGATCACCATTTCTTTGTTCCTCTTCTGCTCCTTCCCTTCCTCCTCTCCTCTGCTCACTCCCTCGCTCATTTTGAGAGGCTGTGCTGGGAGAGGAGATGAGAAGAAGTTAGAGAGGAAGAAGTTAGCGAGGAAGAGGTTAGAGAGGAAGAGGTTAGAGGGAGGGAGAGAGAGAGTTGAGAAGAGGAAGGGTATGGACGTATTTGGACACAAAGCATACAGCATCAAGCATCACCACTCAGGAGCTGACCAAACAGTCTGTAAAAGCTTCCTTTCCCTTTGTCCTGTCTGTGAAGGTGAGAGAGAGGGGACAGATACTGAGATACTGTAATGTATTACTGCCACAGTATATGCACACAATATAATTCCCTGCCCTTCACATACTACCGGAGAAGGCCCATTGCGTAATTGACTAAATGGAGACTTTGGTGTGTGTGTTCCTCATCGGCATGCGTCCCTCATTCCCCTGTGACGTGTGTGTGTGATGCATCGCCAGCATATTCCTCACCCCGGCAACAACCCTGCCCCCCCTTCATCGTGGAAACGGGACCCGCCAACAGCCCTGGCAGGCTGCCAAGCAGTGGGGCGGTGCAGTGGCTGGTGCTGGACACGGTTTAGCGGAACACTGTCAAGCGGAACACTGTTAATATGAAGGATGGGGTTGGCATGACAAAGTTATATAAGACATGATGTATGACGTATCAGCTGTTGTAGGACACACACATGGTGCGCACACGCATAATGAATGCACACACAATGAATGGACACACGTGTATGTTTAACTATTCTTGTGGGGATCAAACAATTGATTCCCATTCAAAATCCTATTTTCAGAGAGAGAGAGATTGCCATTCAAAATCTTATTTTCCCTAACCCAGAGAGAGAATTAATGGACAGTGTGTTGTATGAGAATGGACAGAGAGGGTCAGTAGAGTAATGGTGTATGTGATTGAAGTCATTCATCATAATGAGCTCGCTGCTCGTATTACCTTGACTTTATTGTTACTGTGTAGCTACAATGCAGTGCTTAGACTTGGTCTGGACAAACACCATATGGTGCTAATGAAAACACTGCATGAAGTGCTTTGTGCTCTTAACACTAGAACCGCTAAAGCAGTCATTTTGATTGCTCATGATTTTAATAGTTTTATTACCATGCCATTTTTGAAGTCACTCCCCCCTCCGTCCTTCACTTTTCCTAAATCAGTCTATATAACACACTGCTGTTGTTAGAATCTTAATATCAAAAACAGAACTGGATCTATAACCAGTTTTATGAGGGCATGTCAATTTTATATGGTTTTCCCCCGTTGCCCCTCCTTCTCCTGACAGTGGAATGTGCCTTGCCCAGTTGATAATCACCCTGTATAACTGCCTCGAACCTGAACTTAAACTATACTGAAAATAATTAAATACATATATAACAACAGATGAAATCAATTAACTTCTTTGGGATAGGGGGCTGTATTTTGAAGTCCAGATGAAAAGCGTGCCCAAAGTAAACTGCCTGCTACTCAGGCCCAGAAGCTAGGATATGCATATAATTGGTAGATTTGGATAGAAAACACTCTAATGTTTCTAAAACTGTTACAATAATGTATGTGATTATAACAGAACTGAAATGGCAGGCGAAACCCCAAGGACAAACCACCCCCCCCAAAACAAAAAAATAATCCTACCACTGATTTCAACGGCTGGCACTTTTATAATAGGGTGAAATTGTGCCCGATTGCGGTTCCTGGGGTTTCCACTAGATGTCAACAGTCTTTAGAAAAAGTTTCAGGCTGTTTTTGTAAATATGAGCCAGAACTTGTAGTTTTACTAGGTGGCTCCCATTTTGGCTGTACTGTTTCCAAGCCTGTGAATGAGAGCGCGTTCTTTGATATTTTTCTCCGGTAAAGACAATAACGATTCTCAGTCTTAAATTTTATTGTTTATTTGCGTATTAGGGTACCTAAGGTTTGATTATAAACATTGATTGACTTGTTTAGATAAGTTTATTGGTAACGTTTGGGATTCATTTTGTATGTATTTTGAAGGAGGGAAAACGAGTGGATTATTGAATGAAGCTCGCCAGCTAAACTGAGTTTTTATGGATATAAAGGAGTTTATCGAACAAAGGGAACATTTGTAATGTAACTGGGACCTTTTGAAGTGCCAACAGAAGAAGATCTTCAAAGGTAAGGCATATATTATATCGCTATTTCTGACTTTCGTGTCGCAACTCCCTGGTTGAAAATGATTTGTTATGCATTTGTGTGCTGGGCACTGTCCTCAGATAATCACATGGTTTGCTTTCGCCGAAAAGCCTTTTCAAAATCTGACCCAGCGGCTTGATTAACAGCAAGTTAAGCTTTATTTTGATGTATTGCACTTGTGATTTCATGAAAGTTGAATATTTATAGTTATTTAATTTGAATTTGGCACTCTGCAATTTCACCGGATGTTGGCCAGGTGGGACGGTAGCTTCCCACTGATCCGCAATAAGTTTTAAGTAAAGTATGTTGGGAGAAAGGTGGAGAATGGGGGTTGATGAGCGAAGGGAAGCAAATGTTGCATAATTATGTAATCACCAATTGTGAGTGAAGAACAGGACGGGCCATTCTACTGTATTGGTATATTCTTATTATCTCAAAATAGAATGTATCCTATATCAGTCCACCAAATCCAAGCAGTTTTATCAGTCCACTCTGACTACTTATAATAATAATATAATAATAATAATAATATAATAATATATGCCATTTAGCAGACGCTTTTATCCAAAGCGACTTACAGTCATGTGTGCATACATTCTACGTATGGGTGGTCCCGGGGATCGAACCCACTACCCTGGTGTTACAAGCGCCATGCTCTACCAACTGAGCTACAGAAGGACTACTTGGAGTACACAGTGAAAGCGTGTGTAATTAACATGTCAGTGGATCGCTTCAGAGAGTTCAAGCGTTACCTTCATTTCGATGACAAAGAAACAGATGCATTCGACATGGTATCAGACTTATAAATAATTACATTTTTGACTGCTGTCATATCAACACTTCTGTTCATTATAATGCCATTATTGCTTTTTTTCTGATTTTCACTCTTTATCAAGCACACTTGGCCCTTATAATGATGTTTAGGCTACTGCTGTTTTCATCATTTGACTGCACATCTTGCTGACGATGGGTCTTGGTGGTTAGGTTATTTTTTTTAAATAAAAATAAGCTGTTACCGTGTTCCACACACACACTTTCTGTTTCATAGTTGTAACAAAGGCACACCACAAATACAATTTATTGAAAACTTGAATATGTGTTTTTTTTTTTTTACATATACCCAACAGTAACATAAACTAATGAAAATGCTATTGTTATTTGAAAAAAAAAACATAATATACTAATGATACCTTATACCTTCATAAACACAACTAAAATATATATTTTTTTGCGAAAGCATATATTAAATGTATTAAATACACTGTTAGAATGTTACAGTCAAAATTATTGTTCATTAGCTTGAAGGGGGGGGTACCCCAAGGCCCAGCGGTTTTAATGTTAAAGGCGGACAAGGTGACTGAAGAGGATGTTTCTCCACTGGTAGAACATTTCTAAGGACTCTTGATAAAGGTTGACGTTTTCTTTTCCAACCATGCTTTTAGACTTGGTTTCTGGTTATTTTGCTTTATTCCACAATACTCCATGTTCTTCTTGACTAATACCCTAATGCTCTTTATGACTTATGGCACATTATGTAGTTTCTAGTGCCCTACCTCCGGAGCTTTCCCAAATGACATCCTTTCCCCTTTTGATTAGGGCGCATAGGGCTCTGGTCAAAATTAGTGCACTGTGATGAGTAGCGCGCCATTTAGACATTCAGATTAAGAGATAATTTTATTGGTCCAACCGGAATTTGACTTCCTATTTGAACCCAACCGCTGCGAAAGACACACATACATATACATGCTTTTAAAGAGGTGTGGGGTTGGCATTTTCAGATGTTTTTTTCATGCTGCTCCTCTCTCAGTCTGTATTTTCCTCTTTCTTTTTTATTTGATTTCTGCTCTTATTAGGATTCATGTCTGGTTCAACAACAAGTCAGGATGGTGTTCTGGGGCTTCCAGTCAGACTGGTGACATGGAACATTCATGGCTATGGGGAGCAAATTAAAAGCTCCAGAGTATTTTCACATCTGAAGAGCCTGAATACTGATATCGTATTTCTTCATGAAACGCAACTACGTGCTACCAACCTTACTAGATTGCGTAAAGCATGGGTTGGACGGGTTTTTCATTCTAATTTTAACGGCAAAGCCAGGGGAACAACATCACACCTTATCTCTCAGGTATATGACACTTAACCAACTTAAACGCCAGTCAGCATCTCATCTTATCTCTCAGGTATATGGCACTTATCCAACTTAAACGCCAGTCAGCATCTCATCTTATCTCTCAGGTATATGGCACTTCACCAACTTAAACGCCAGTCAGCATCTCATCTTATCTCTCAGGTATATGACACTTCACCAACTTAAACGCCAGTCAGCATCTCATCTTATCTCTCAGGTATATGGCATCACCAACTCATCTCATCTTATCTCTCAGGTATATGACACTTCACCAACTTAAACGCCAGTCAGCATCTCATCTTATCTCTCAGGTATAAGACACTTCACCAACTTAAACGCCAGTCAGCATCTCATCTTATCTCTCAGGTATATGACACTTCACCAACTTAAACGCCAGTCAGCATCTCATCTTATCTCTCAGGTATATGACACTTCACCAACTTAAACGCCAGTCAGCATCTCATCTTATCTCTCAGGTATATGACACTTCACCAACTTAAACGCCAGTCAGCATCTCATCTTATCTCTCAGGTATATGACACTTCACCAACTTAAACGCCAGTCAGCATCTCATCTTATCTCTCAGGTATATGACACTTCACCAACTTAAACGCCAGTCAGCATCTCATCTTATCTCTCAGGTATACGACTCGTCCCGTAAACTTACAAGTGATCCCTTTAATATTAATTCAACGTTTGTGTCATTTTAGTCTAACCTCTACAAATCTGAACCCCCATCCGATAATACGGCTATGTACAACTTTGTAGATAACTTGTTTATTCCATCCATTGATATGGACATGAGTAAAGTTCTGGACAACCCTTTGCATCTAGATGAGATAACAAACGGTCTGAAGTTTGTCGACGGCTTTCCCGCTGATTTTTATTTTAAAAATTCTCAGATCAACTCGCCCCATTACTATTAAATATGTTCACCGACTCGTTATCACAGAGCTCTCGCCTCCCAACGTCAACTCAAGCCTCCATCTCATTTATACTGAAGAAAGAGAAAGATCCGGCAGAATGTGGTGGATATCGGCCCATTTCAATTTTGAATGCTGATGTTAAACCATTAGCTAAGGTTCTAGCATGCCGGTTGGAAACCTGCCTTCAGTATGTCATATTTGATGATCAAACAGGGTTCATCAAAGGGTGACAACCGTTTTCCGCGCCGTCTTTTGAATAGTATACTCTCGCCTTCTGCTTCTTCAGACCCCAAGACTTTCGACCGGGTGGAGTGGAATTATTTATTTAAGATTTTGGGAAGATTTGATTTTGGGTGCAATTTCAGGTCTGCTCTATTCTGCTCCTACGGCCAGCGTACACACCAACTCTCAACATTCAAAATACTTCCCCCTCTCCAGAGGGACCTGTCAAGGGTGTCTTATGTCCCCGCTCCTTTTTGCATTTGCGATAGAACCGCTTTTTCTTGGCATTAAAATTATCCACTTTCACTGGACTCCACCGAGCTGGTGAAGAACATAAAGTGTCACTGTATGCAGATGATATACTATTATATTTCACTATCACTGTGAACTCTGTTGGTAACATACTGCATATTTTAAATACATTTAGATCATTCTCAGGATACAAATTGAACATTTAAAAACGTGAATGTTTTCTGTTCAACCCTTTCCGTCTGTTGCCCTCTGGTTTTTCCTATTTAGGTATGAATATAACACACTCTCTGGCTACCCTCCATAAAACTAACTTTGCAAGTCTAGTCACACAAGTTAACCTGTTAAGTCGACCCTCTACTTTTTCGAACATTCTGTTAAAAATCGCGCAACATTTCAGCACCCTGCTACTCAGGCCAGGAATATAGTATATGCATATGATTAGTATGTGTGGATAGAAAACACTCAGACGTTTATAAAACTGGTTAAATCACGGCTGTGACTATAACAGAACGTGTGTTTCATCGAAAAGTACAGGAATATCTGATCACTGAAAAAGGAAATAAATATCCATCCGCGACTTAAAGGAATTGTTCAAAGTGAATCGAATTAAATGAGGCCGAGGTTGCAGTGCCTACAGCTTCCACACGTTGTCTAGAGTCTTGTCATTTGATTCGCAATTGATTCTTGGTCTAACCGAATCAAGGGAATCGATTCCCTCCGGTCTCCGGCCGGATGTTTTGGTCGAGTTCTCTCCAAGACATTTTTTAGAAACAAGACACCTATAGAATTGACATCGCCTCCTGATGAATTTTATCGCTTATTAACGTGTACTAATACCTAAAGTAGCATTACAAAAGTATTTCGAAGTGTTTTGTGAAAGTTTATCGTCGACTTTTTGAATTAAAAAAAATTACGTTACGTTATGAAACGCTATTTTTTTCCGTTTATCACACAGTCTTCATAGATCGATATCTAGGCTATATATGGACCGATTTAATCGGAAAAAAAGACCCAATAGTGATTATGGGACATCTAGGAGTGCCAACAAAGAAGATGGTCAAAGGTAATGAATGTTTTATATTTTATTTGTGCGGTTTGTGTAGCGACGACTATGCTAATTATTTTGTTTACGTCCCCTGCGGGTCTTTTGGGGTGTTACATGCTATCAGATAATAGCTTCTCATGCTTTCGCCGAAAAGCATTTTAAAAATCTGACTTGTTGCCTGGATTCACAACGAGTGTAGCTTTAATTCAATACCCTGCATGTGTATTTTAATGAACGTTTGAGTTTTAACTAATACTATTAGCATTTAGCGTAGTGCATTTGCATTTCCAGAGCTCTAGATGGGACGCCTGCGTGCCAGGTAGGACCAAGAGGTTAAAGCAGGCTTACAACGCTGGGATAGTCTGACTCTCTCCTTAGCTGGCAGAATCCAATCTGTTAAAATGAACATTTTACCTAGGTTTCTATACCTTTTTCAATGTCTTTCGATCTTTCTGCTGACATATTTTTTGGCCAAGTTGTATATGCTCATCAGTCCTTTTATTTGGGCAGGCAAATCACAGAGCAGTACTTCAAAGAAGGAGACAAGATGAAGGTTTGGCACTTCCAAATATACTGCTTTACTATTGGATTATGGTCTGGTAAAATGCTAGAAGTACCAACTGGTGCTCAATAGAAGCACACTCAAGCCAATCATTCTCCTACTTGTGCCCCACTGTCCTTGTGACTTTCAAAGTATACTGGAAACCGGGCCTCCCGAGAGATCCTGGTTTGAGTCCAGGCTCTCTCGCAGCCGGCCGTGACCGAGAGACGGCGGGGGCGGCGCACGATTGGCCCAGCGTCGTCCGGGTTAGTGCAGTATACTGGAAACCTCATTGTGCTCTCTACTTTGAAGATCTGGAGACAATTTTGTCAACATTTTAGACTTTTTGCCCCTTTCTCTTCTTGACCCCATCTGTATCAACCACCTATTCTTACCCTCCAAATGCCACCAGGCTTTTTGTGGCAAGAGAAAGGTTTGGTATGTTTTAAAGATTTAGTTTGGGAAGTTTGCCAGTTTTAATGATCTCATAGCTAAATGTAATTTGGCTCATTATTTCCCGCTATTTTCAAGCCCTTAACTTTTTTCGCTCTCATTTGCCCATCTTTCCTCAACTACCTGCCAAGACGTTACTAGAAGAGATTTCGTCTGATTTCTAGATTATATGACGTTATGCTTTCCTCTACCCTCTCCAATAAACAATATCAAGACAGACTGGAGTATTGAACTTGAACATGACCTTACTGGTGGGAGGAGGTCCGTAGGGTTAACGCCACATCCCCATGAGCTCGGTTAAGTTTAATTCAGTTCAAGGTCTTGCAGAATAATTCACTACACCAAAGAAAAATGTTGTAAATTCCTCCCAGACACAAATGACACATTTGATAGATGTTCAATCACTTCAGCAGACCACACCCATGTGTTATATGAATGTTCTAAGTTGGCTGAGTGTTGGTCATCTTTTTTTAATACTCTGTAATTCTAGATATTGACCTGCATCCTTGTCCTTTGATAGATATAGTTGGAGTTCAATCTTTGTTGCCTAGTCTGACTAAAAGTAAAGCAGACGTTGTAACTTCCCTCATAGCCCGCCGGCAGATCTTGCTTAATTCGAAATCTTCCAAACCTCCCATTTTATCAGCCTGGTTGAAAGACCTAATGTCTTTTCACCACTTTGATTTTTTAATACACTTTGAGAGGTTGTATTGAACTGTATTGAACTTCCTTTTGAACAGTTGCCTTCTATTGACCAGGAGTAAGAATTTTGGCCAACAGGGGATATGAGAGGGTATTGGAGGGAAAGGATAGTATGCTGTGATATTTTGTATTTATTTTTGTGTATCTATATGTGTGTATGTATGTACAGTTCCAGTCAAAAGTTTGGACACACCTACTCATTCAAGGGTTTTCCTTTAACCTGTTGCGACGAGCAATCCCGTATCTGGGATCCTATTTATAGCCTCAAGCTCATTACCATAACACAACGTTAACTTCTTGCGTCGAGCCATCCCGGATCCGGTATCGTGACTACAGCCTCAAGCTCATTACCATAACGCAACGTTAACTATTCATGAAAATCGCAAATGAAATGAAATTAATCTATTTGCTCTCAAGCTTAGCCTTTTGTTAACAACACTGTCATCTCAGATTTTCAAAATATGCTTTTGAACCATAGCTAAACAAGCATTTGTGTAACAGTATTGATAGCCTAGCATAGGATTTATGCTGAAGCATGCAACATTTTCACAAAAAAACAGAAAAGGATTCAAATAAAATCATTTATCTTTGAAGAACTTCAGATGTTTTCAATGAGGAGAATCTCAGTTAGATAGCAAATGTTCCGTTTTTCAAAAAATATTATTTGTGTTGACAAATCGGTCCGTTTTCTGCGTCACGTTTAGCTACGAAAAAAACCTGTATCCAGGATTGTGTAAATCTATCCCCAAGCTCATTAGCATAACACAACGTTAACTATTCATGAAAATTGCAAATGAAATGAAATGAATCTATTTGCTCTCAAGCTTAGCCTTTTGTTAACAACACTGTCATCTCAGATTTTCAAAATATGCTTTTGAACCATAGCTAAACAAGCATTTGTGTAACAGTATTGATAGCCTAGCATAGGATTTATGCCTGTCTTTCAGCATGCAACATTTTCACAAAAAAACAGAAAAGGATTCAAATAAAATAATTTACCTTTGAAGAACTTCAGATGTTTTCAATGAGGAGACTCTGTTAGATAGCAAATGTTTCGTTTTTACAAAAAATATTGTGTTGACAAATCGGTCCGTTTTCTTCATCATTCTTCATCACGTTTGGGTAAGAAAAAAAACAAGAATTAAGTCATTAAAACGCTAACTTTTTTCCAAATTAACTCCATAATATCGACAGAAACATGGCAAACCGATGTTTAGAATCAATCCTCAAGGTGTTTTTCACATATCTATCGTCGATAAAATCCTTTGTGGCAGTTGAGTTTCTCTTCTGAAGAAATGGAATGCGCATGGACCTACAGATTACGCAATAATTTCGACACAGGACCCCGGGCGGGACACCAGGTAATGTAGTCTCTTATGGTCAATCTTCCAATGATATGCCTACAAACACATCACAATGCTGAAGACACCTTGGAGAAACGACACAAAGGGCAGGCTCATTCCTGGCGCATTGACAGCCATATAAGGAGACATTGGAACACAGCGCCTTCAGAATCTGGGGCATTTCCTGTATGAAACTTCATCTTGGTTTCGCCTGTAGCATTAGTTCTGGGGCACTCACAGATAATATCTTTACAGTTTTGGACACGTCAGAGTTTTGTCTATTCAAGGCTGTCAATTCCATGCATAGTCGAGCATCTTTTCGTGACAAAATATTGTGCTTAAAACGGGCACGTCTTTTTATCCAATAATGACATAGCGCCCCCATAGGTTGAAGAGGTTAACTATTCATGAAAATCGCAAATGAAATGAAATAAATATATTTGCTCTCAAGCTTAGCCTTTTGTTAACAACACTGTCATCTCAGATTGTCAAAATATGCTTTTGAACCAAGCTAAACAAGCATTTGTGTAAGAGTATTGATAGCCTAGCATAGCATTAAGCCTAGCATTCAGAATACAACATTTTCACAAAAACAAGAAAAGCATTCAAATAAAATAATTAACCTTTGAAGTACTTCAGATATTTTCAATGAGGAGACTCTCAGTTCGATAGCAAATGTTCAGTTTTTACAAAAAGGCGATTTGTGTAGGACAAATCGCTCCGTTTTGTTCATCACGTTTGGGTAAGAAAAACCCCGAAAATTAAGTCATTACAACGCAAACTTTTTTCCAAATTAACTCCATAATATTGACAGAAACATGGCAAACGTTGTTTAGAATCAATCCTCAAGGTGTTTTTCACATATCTATCGATGATAAATCATTCGTGGCAGTTTGGTTTCTCCTCTGAAGAAAATGGAACGCGCATGGACCTGGAGATTACGCAATAATTTCGACGGAGTACACCGGGCGGACACCTGTTAAATGTAGTCTCTTATGGTCAATCTTCCAATGATATGCCTACAAATACGTCACAATGCTGCAGACACCTTGGGGAACCGACAGAAAGTGCAGGCTCATTCCTGGCGCATTCACAGCCATATAAGGAGACATTGGAACACAGGGCATTCAAAATCTGGACCATTTCCTGTATGAAATTTAATCTTGGTTTCGCCTGTAGCATTAGTTCTGGGGCACTCACAGATAATATCTTTGCAGTTCTGGAAACGTCAGAGTTTTTTCTTTCCAAAGCTGTCAATTACATGCATAGTCGAGTATCTTTTCGTGACAAAATATCTTGTTTAAAACGGGAACGTTTTTTTATCCAAAAATTAAAAGAGCGCCTCCTATCTCGAAGAAGTTAATATGACTATGTTCTACATTGTAGAATAATAGTGAAGACATCAAAACTATGAAATAACACATATGGAGTCATGTTGTAAACAAATCAAAATATATTTTATATTTGGAATTCTTCAAAGTAGCCACGCTAGTGTTATTCTAGTGTTTGTGCTCCTCTCCCTTTTCTCACGACAACGTGACACAAATCTTGCTGCTATGACTGCACTTTGTGGTATTTCACCTAATGGATATTGGAGTTTAACAATGCTGGATTTGTTTTCAAAATCTTTGTCATCTGTGGGAAATATGTGTCTCTAATACATTTAGAAGGAGGTAGGGAAGTGCAGCTCGGTTTCCACCTCAATGGGCTCCTGAGTGGTGCAGCGGTCCAAGGCACTGCATCTCAGTGCTTTTCGGCGTCACTACAGACACCCTGGTGTGAATCCAAGCTGTATCATATCCGTCCGTGATTTTGAGTCCCCATAGGGCGGTGCACAATTGGCCCAGCGTCGTCCGTGTTTGGCCGGTGTAGGTCGTCATTGTAAATAAGAGTTTGTTCTTAACTGACTTGCCTTGTTAAATAAATAAAATAAATGGGAAAAAATGTGTACAGTGGGCACATATTCTTTGTTCTCTTGATAGCCAGGTCTGCCAATGGCAGCCTCTCTCAATTGCAAGGCTATGCTCACTGTGTCTGTACATAGCTCTGTCTCTCTCAATAGCAAGGCTATGCTCACTTTGTCTGTACATAGCTCTGTCTCTCTCAATAGCAAGGCCA